>NC_071551.1:8004883-8292053 GCF_026979565.1 Vidua chalybeata | reverse complement strand
TTTCCCAAGAAAAAAGGCCGATCTTTGCCTCCAGGGGCCTGTGGCCCTGAGTGGCCGGACACCTCCAAAAATCCAAACGATCGAAGATGTGTCGCAGACCCAAGCTGCCCCCACCTCAAACCTGTGCTGCCCTGACAGTCCCAAGGGAACCCTACAAACTGACATCAGGAACCTGGGCTGGCCACTTTTCTTTCCCAGGAAAAAGGAGCTGATCTTGCCTCCAGGGGCCTGTGGCCCTGAGTGGCCGGACACCTCCAAAAATCCAAACGATCGAAGATGTGTCGCAGACCCAAGCTGCCCCCACCTCAAACCTGTGCTGCCCTGACAGTCCCAAGGGAACCCTACAAACTGACATCAGGAACCTGGGCTGGCCACTTTTCTTTCCCAGGGAAAAAGGACCGGTCTGTTGGTCCAGGGGCCTGTGGCCTGAGTGGCCGGACACCTCCAAAAATCCAAAGCATCGAGGATGTGTCGCAGACCCAAGCTGCCCCCACCTCAAACCTGTGCTGCCCTGACAGTCCCAAGGGAACCCTACAAACTGACATCAGGAACCTGGGCTGGCCACTTTTCTTTCCAAGGAAAAGGACGATCTTTGTCTCCAGGGGCCTGTGGCCCTGAGTGGCCGGACACCTCCAAAAATCCAAACGATCGAAGATGTGTCGCAGACCCAAGCTGCCCCCACCTCAAACCTGTGCTGCCCTGACAGTCCCAAGGGAACCCTACAAACTGACATCAGGAACCTGGGCTGGCCACTTTTCTTTCCCAGGGAAAAGGACCGGTCTGTGCCTCCAGGGGCCTGTGGCCCTGAGTGGCCGGACACCTCCAAAAATCCAAACGATCGAAGATGTGTCGCAGACCAAGCTGCCCCCACCTCAACCTGTGCTGCCCTGACAGTCCCAAGGGAACCCTACAAACTGACATCAGGAACCGGCTGGCCACTTTTCTTTCCCAAGGAAAATGGCTGATCTTTGCCTCCAGGGCCTGTGGCCCTGAGTGGCCGGACACCTCCAAAAATCCAAACGATCGAAGATGTGTCGCAGACCCAAGCTGCCCCCACCTCAAACCTGTGCTGCCCTGACAGTCCCAGGGAACCCTACAAACTGACATCAGGAACCTGGGCTGGCCACTTCTTTCCCAGGGAAAAGGACCGGTCTTTGTCTCCAGGGGCCTGTGGCCCTGAGTGGCCGGACACCTCCAAAAATCCAAACGATCGAGATGTGTCGCAGACCCAAGCTGCCCCACCTCAAAGCTGTGCTGCCCTGACAGTCCCAAGGGAACCCTACAAACTGACATCAGGAACCTGGCTGGCCACTTTTCTTTCCCAGGAAAAGGACCGGTCTTTGCCTCCAGGGCCTGTGGCCCTGAGTGGCCGACACCTCCAAAAATCCAAACGATCGAAGATGTGTCGCAGACCCAAGCTGCCCCACCTCAAACCTGTGCTGCCCTGACAGTCCCAAGGGAACCCTACAAACTGACATCAGGAACCTGGGCTGGCCACTTTTCTTTCCCAAGGAAAAAGGCTGATCTTTGCCTCCAGGGGCCTGTGGCCCTGAGTGGCCGGACACCTCCAAAAATCCAAACGATCGAAGATGTGTCGCAGACCCAAGCTGCCCCCACCTCAAACCTGTGCTGCCCTGACAGTCCCAAGGGAACCCTACAAACTGACATCAGGAACCTGGGCTGGCCACTTTTCTTTCCCAGGCAAAAAGGACCGGTCTTTGTCTCCAGGGGCCTGTGGCCCTGAAGTGGCCGGACACCTCCAAAAATCCAAACGATCGAGGATGTGTCGCAGACCCAAGCTGCCCCCACCTCAAACCTGTGCTGCCCTGACAGTCCCAAGGGAACCCTACAAACTGACATCAGGAACCTGGGCTGGCCACTTTTCTTTCCCAGGGAAAAGGCCGGTCTTTGTCTCCAGGGGCCTGTGGCCCTGAGTGGCCGGACACCTCCAAAAATCCAAACGATCGAAGGATGTGTCGCAGACCCAAGCTGCCCCCACCTCAAACCTGTGCTGCCCTGACAGTCCCAAGGGAACCCTACAAACTGACATCAGGAACCTGGGCTGGCCACTTTTCTTTCCCAGGAAAAAGGCCGATCTTTGTCTCCAGGGGCCTGTGGCCCTGAGTGGCGGACACCTCCAAAAATCCAAACGATCGAAGATGTGTCGCAGACCCAAGCTGCCCCCACCTCAAACCTGTGCTGCCCTGACAGTCCCAAGGGAACCCTACAAACTGACATCAGGAACCTGGGCTGGCCACTTTTCTTTCCCAAGGAAAAAGGCTGATCTTTGCCTCCAGGGGCCTGTGGCCCTGAAGTGGCCGGACACCTCCAAAAATCCAAACGATCGAGGATGTGTCGCAGACCCAAGCTGCCCCCACCTCAAACCTGTGCTGCCCTGACAGTCCCAAGGGAACCCTACAAACTGACATCAGGAACCTGGGCTGGCCACTTTTCTTTCCCAAGGAAAATGGCTGATCTTTGCCTCCAGGGGCCTGTGGCCCTGAAGTGGCCGGACACCTCCAAAAATCCAAACGATCGAGGATGTGTCGCAGACCCAAGCTGCCCCCACCTCAAACCTGTGCTGCCCTGACAGTCCCAAGGGAACCCTACAAACTGACATCAGGAACCTGGGCTGGCCACTTTTCTTTCCCAAGGAAAAAGGACCGGTCTTTGCCTCCAGGGGCCTGTGGCCCTGAGTGGCCGGACACCTCCAAAAATCCAAACGATCGAAGATGTGTCGCAGACCCAAGCTGCCCCCACCTCAAACCTGTGCTGCCCTGACAGTCCCAAGGGAACCCTACAAACTGACATCAGGAACCTGGGCTGGCCACTTTTCTTTCCCAAGGAAAAGGACTGATCTTTGCCTCCAGGGGCCTGTGGCCCTGAGTGGCCGGACACCTCCAAAAATCCAAACGATCGAAGATGTGGCGCAGACCCAAGCTGCCCCCACCTCAAACCTGTGCTGCCCTGACAGTCCCAAGGGAACCCTACAAACTGACATCAGGAACCTGGGCTGGCCACTTTTCTTTCCCAAGGAAAAAGGCTGATCTTTGCCTCCAGGAGCCTGTGGCCCTGAGTGGCCGGACACCTCCAAAAATCCAAACGATCGAGGATGTGTCGCAGACCCAAGCTGCCCCCACCTCAAACCTGTGCTGCCCTGACAGTCCCAAGGGAACCCTACAAACTGACATCAGGAACCTGGGCTGGCCACTTTTCTTTCCCAGGGAAAAAGGACCGGTCTGTTTGTCCAGGGGCCTGTGGCCCTGAAGTGGCCGGACACCTCCAAAAATCCAAACGATCGAGGATGTGTTGCAGACCCAAGCTGCCCCCACCTCAAACCTGTGCTGCCCTGACAGTCCCAAGGGAACCCTACAAACTGACATCAGGAACCTGGGCTGGCCACTTTTCTGTCCAAAGGAAAATGGCTGATCTTTGCCTCCAGGGGCCTGTGGCCCTGAGTGGCCAGACACCTCCAAAAATCCAAACGATCGAAGATGTGTCGCAGACCCAAGCTGCCCCCACCTCAAACCTGTGCTGCCCTGACAGTCCCAAGGGAACCCTACAAACTGACATCAGGAACCTGGGCTGGCCACTTTTCTTTCCCAGGGAAAAGGACCGGTCTGTGTCTCCAGGGGCCGGTGGCCCTGAAGTGGCCGGACACCTCCAAAAATCCAAACGATCGAGGATGTGTCGCAGACCCAAGCTGCCCCCACCTCAAACCTGTGCTGCCCTGACAGTCCCAAGGGAACCCTACAAACTGACATCAGGAACCTGGGCTGGCCACTTTTCTTTCCCAGGGAAAAGGACCGGTTTTGTCTCCAGGGGCCTGTGGCCCTGAGTGGCCGGACACCTCCAAAAATCCAAACGATCGAAGATGTGTCGCAGACCCAAGCTGCCCCCACCTCAAACCTGTGCTGCCCTGACAGTCCCAAGGGAACCCTACAAACTGACATCAGGAACCTGGGCTGGCCACTTTTCTTTCCCAAGGAAAATGGCTGATCTTTGCCTCCAGGGGCCTGTGGCCTGAGTGGCCGGACACCTCCAAAAATCCAAACGATCGAGGATGTGTCGCAGACCCAAGCTGCCCCCACCTCAAAGCTGTGCTGCCCTGACAGTCCCAAGGGAACCCTACAAACTGACATCAGGAACCTGGGCTGGCCACTTTTCTTTCCCTGGGAAAAAGGACCGGTCTGTTTCTCCAGGGGCCTGTGGCCCTGAAGTGGCCGGACACCTCCAAAAATCCAAACGATCGAGGATGTGTTGCAGACCCAAGCTGCCCCCACCTCAAACCTGTGCTGCCCTGACAGTCCCAAGGGAACCCTACAAACTGACATCAGGAACCTGGGCTGGCCACTTTTCTGTCCAAAGGAAAATGGCTGATCTTTGCCTCCAGGGGCCTGTGGCCCTGAGTGGCCGGACACCTCCAAAAATCCAAACGATCGAAGATGTGTCGCAGACCCAAGCTGCCCCCACCTCAAACCTGTGCTGCCCTGACAGTCCCAAGGGAACCCTACAAACTGACATCAGGAACCTGGGCTGGCCACTTTTCTTTCCCTGGGAAAAGGACCGGTCTGTGCCTCCAGGGACCTGTGGCCCTGAGTGGCCGGACACCTCCAAAAATCCAAACGATCGAAGATGTGTCGCAGACCCAAGCTGCCCCCACCTCAAACCTGTGCTGCCCTGACAGTCCCAAGGGAACCCTACAAACTGACATCAGGAACCTGGGCTGGCCACTTTTCATTCCCAAGGAAAAAGGCTGATCTTTGCCTCCAGGGACCAGTGGCCCTGAGTGGCCAGACACCTCCAAAAATCCAAACGATCGAAGATGTGTCGCAGACCCAAGCTGCCCCCACCTCAAACCTGTGCTGCCCTGACAGTCCCAAGGGAACCCTACAAACTGACATCAGGAACCTGGGCTGGCCACTTTTCTTTCCCAGGGAAAAGGACCGGTCTTTGCCTCCAGGGGCCTGTGGCCCTGAGTGGCCGGACACCTCCAAAAATCCAAACGATCGAGGATGTGTCGCAGACCCAAGCTGCCCCCACCTCAAACCTGTGCTGCCCTGACAGTCCCAAGGGAACCCTACAAACTGACATCAGGAACCTGGGCTGGCCACTTTTCTTTCCCAGGGAAAAAGGCTGATCTTTGCCTCCAGGGGCCTGTGGCCCTGAGTGGCCAGACACCTCCAAAAATCCAAACGATCGAAGATGTGTCGCAGACCCAAGCTGCCCCCACCTCAAACCTGTGCTGCCCTGACAGTCCCAAGGGAACCCTACAAACTGACATCAGGAACCTGGGCTGGCCACTTTTCTTTCCCAGGAAAAAGGCTGATCTTTGTCTCCAGGGGCCTGTGGCCCTGAGTGGCCAGACACCTCCAAAAATCCAAACGATCGAGGATGTGTCGCAGACCCAAGCTGCCCCCACCTCAAACCTGTGCTGCCCTGACAGTCCCAAGGGAACCCTACAAACTGACATCAGGAACCTGGGCTGGCCACTTTTCTTTCCCAGGGAAAAAGGACCGGTCTGTGTCTCCAGGGGCCTGTGGCCCTGAAGTGGCCGGACACCTCCAAAAATCCAAACGATCGAAGATGTGTCGCAGACCCAAGCTGCCCCCACCTCAAACCTGTGCTGCCCTGACAGTCCCAAGGGAACCCTACAAACTGACATCAGGAACCTGGGCTGGCCACTTTTCTTTCCCAAGGAAAAGGCTGATCTTTGTCTCCAGGGGCCTGTGGCCCTGAGTGGCCGGACACCTCCAAAAATCCAACGATCGAAGATGTGTCGCAGAGCCAAGCTGCCCCCACCTCAAAGCTGTGCTGCCCTGACAGTCCCAAGGGAACCCTACAAACTGACATCAGGAACCTGGGCTGGCCACTTTTCTTTCCCAAGGAAAAGGACTGATCTTTGCCTCCAGGGGCCTGTGGCCTGAGTGGCCGGACACCTCCAAAAATCCAAACGATCGAGATGTGTCGCAGACCCAAGCTGCCCCACCTCAAAGCTGTGCTGCCCTGACAGTCCCAAGGGAACCCTACGAACTGACATCAGGAACCTGGGCTGGCCACTTTTCTTTCCCAGGGAAAGGACCGGTGTTTGCCTCCAGGGGCCTGTGGCCCTGAGTGGCCGACACCTCCAAAAATCCAAACGATTGAAGATGTGTCGCAGACCCAAGCTGCCCCCAGCTCAAACCTGTGCTGCCCTGACAGTCCCAAGGGAACCCTACAAACTGACATCAGGAACCTGGGCTGGCCACTTTTCTTTCCCAAGGAATAAGGCTGATCTTTGCCTCCAGGGGCCTGTGGCCCTGAGTGGCCGGACACCTCCAAAAATCCAAACGATCGAAGATGTGTCACAGACCCAAGCTGCCCCCACCTCAAACCTGTGCTGCCCTGACAGTCCCAAGGGAACCCTACAAACTGACATCAGGAACCTGGGCTGGCCACTTTTCTTTCCCAGGGAAAAGGACCGGTCTCTGTCTCCAGGGGCCTGTGGCCCTGAGTGGCCGGACACCTCCAAAAATCCAAACGATCGAAGATGTGTCGCAGACCCAAGCTGCCCCCACCTCAAACCTCTGCTGCCCTGACAGTCCCAAGGGAACCCTACAAACTGACATCAGGAACCTGGGCTGGCCACTTTTCTTTCCCAAGGAAAAAGGCTGATCTTTGCCTCCAGGGACCTGTGGCCCTGAGTGGCCGGACACCTCCAAAAATCCAAACGATCGAAGATGTGTCGCAGACCCAAGCTGCCCCCACCTCAAACCTGTGCTGCCCTGACAGTCCCAAGGGAACCCTACAAACTGACATCAGGAACCTGGGCTGGCCACTTTTCTTTCCCAAGGAAAAAGGCTGATCTTTGCCTCCAGGGGCCTGTGGCCCTGAGTGGCCGGACACCTCCAAAAATCCAAACGATCGAAGATGTGTCGCAGAGCCAAGCTGCCCCCACCTCAAACCTGTGCTGCCCTGACAGTCCCAAGGGAACCCTACAAACTGACATCAGGAACCTGGGCTGGCCACTTTTCTTTCCCTGGGAAAAAGGACCGGTCTTTTTCTCCAGGGGCCTGTGGCCCTGAAGTGGCCGGACACCTCCAAAAATCCAAACGATCGAGGATGTGTTGCAGACCCAAGCTGCCCCCACCTCAAACCTGTGCTGCCCTGACAGTCCCAAGGGAACCCTACAAACTGACATCAGGAACCTGGGCTGGCCACTTTTCTGTCCCAAGGAAAAAGGCTGGTCTTTGCCTCCAGGGGCCTGTGGCCCTGAGTGGCCAGACACCTCCAAAAATCCAAACGATCGAAGATGTGTCGCAGACCCAAGCTGCCCCCACCTCAAACCTGTGCTGCCCTGACAGTCCCAAGGGAACCCTACAAACTGACATCAGGAACCTGGGCTGGCCACTTTTCATTCCCAAGGAAAAAGGCTGATCTTTTTCTCCTTGAGCCTGTGGCCCTGAAGTGCCCGACATCCTCGAAAAAATCCAAACAATCGAAGATGTGTCGCAGACCCAAGCTGCCCCCACCTCAAACCTGTGCTGCCCTGACAGTCCCAAGGGAACCCTACAAACTGACATCAGGAACCTGGGCTGGCCACTTTTCTTTCCCAAGGAAAATGGACCGGTCTGTGTCTCCAGGGGCCTGTGGCCCTGAGTGGCCGGACACCTCCAAAAATCCAAACGATCGAAGATGTGTCGCAGACCCAAGCTGCCCCCACCTCAAACCTGTGCTGCCCTGACAGTCCCAAGGGAACCCTACAAACTGACATCAGGAACCTGGGCTGGCCACTTTTCTTTCCCAGGGAAAAGGACCGGTCTGTGTCTCCAGGGCCTGTGGCCCTGAGTGGCCGGACACCTCCAAAAATCCAAACGATCGAAGATGTGTCGCAGACCCAAGCTGCCCCCACCTCAAACCTGTGCTGCCCTGACAGTCCCAAGGGAACCCTACAAACTGACATCAGGAACCTGGGCTGGCCACTTTTCATTCCCAAGGAAAAAGGCTGATCTTTGCCTCCAGGGGCCTGTGGCCCTGAGTGGCCAGACACCTCCAAAAATCCAAACGATCGAAGATGTGTCGCAGACCCAAGCTGCCCCCACCTCAAACCTGTGCTGCCCTGACAGTCCCAAGGGAACCCTACAAACTGACATCAGGAACCTGGGCTGGCCACTTTTCTTTCCCAAGGAAAAAGGCTGATCTTTGCCTCCAGGGGCCTGTGGCCCTGAGTGGCCGGACACCTCCAAAAATCCAAACGATCAAGGATGTGTCGCAGACCCAAGCTGCCCCCACCTCAAACCTGTGCTGCCCTGACCGTCCCAAGGGAACCCTACAAACTGACATCAGGAACCTGGGCTGGCCACTTTTCTTTCCCAGGGAAAAGGACCAGTCTTTGTCTCCAGGGGCCTGTGGGCCTGAGTGGCCGGACACCTCCAAAAATCCAAATGATCGAAGATGTGTCGCAGACCCAAGCTGCCCCCACCTCAAACCTGTGCTGCCCTGACAGTCCCAAGGGAACCCTACAAACTGACATCAGGAACCTGGGCTGGCCACTTTTCTTTCCCAAGGAAAATGGCTGATCTTTGCCTCCAGAGGCCTGCGGCCCTGAGTGGCCGGACACGTCCAAAAATCCAAACGATCGAAGGTGTGTCGCAGACCCAAGCTGCCCCCACCTCAAAGCTGTGCTGCCCTGACAGTCCCAAGGGAACCCTACAAACTGACATCAGGAACCTGGGCTGGCCACTTTTCTTTCCCAAGGAAAATGGCTGATCTTTGCCTCCAGGGGCCTGTGGCCCGGAGTGGCCGGACACCTCCAAAAATCCAAACGATCGAAGATGTGTCGCAGAGCCAAGCTGCCCCCACCTCAAACCTGTGCTGCCCTGACAGTCCCAAGGGAACCCTAGAAACTGACATCAGGAACCTGGGCTGGCCACTTTTCTTTCCCTGGGAAAAAGGACCGGTCTGTTTGTCCAGGGGCCTGTGGCCCTGAAGTGGCCGGACACCTCCAAAAATCGAAACGATCGAGGATGTGTTGCAGACCCAAGCTGCCCCCACCTCAAACCTGTGCTGCCCTGACAGTCCCAAGGGAACCCTACAAACTGACATCAGGAACCTGGGCTGGCCACTTTTCTTTCCCAGGAAAAGGACCGGTCTTTGCCGCCAGGGGCCTGTGGCCCTGAGTGGCCGGACACCTCCAAAAATCCAAACGATCGAAGATGTGTCGCAGACCCAAGCTGCCCCCACCTCAAACCTCTGCTGCCCTGACAGTCCCAAGGGAACCCTACAAACTGACATCAGGAACCTGGGCTGGCCACTTTTCATTCCTAAGGAAAAAGGCTGATATTTGCTTCCAGGGGCCTGTGGCCCTGAGTGGCCGGACACCTCCGAAAATCCAAACGATCGAAGATGTGTCGCAGACCCAAGCTGCCCCCACCTCAAACCTGTGCTGCCCTGACAGTCCCAAGGGAACCCTACAAACTGACATCAGGAACCTGGGCTGGCCACTTTTCTTTCCCAAGGAAAAAGGCTGATCTTTGCCTCCAGGGGCCTGTGGCCCTGAGTGGCCGGACACCTCCGAAAATCCAAACGATCGAGGATGTGTCGCAGACCCAAGCTGCCCCCACCTCAAACCTGTGCTGCCCTGACAGTCCCAAGGGAACCCTACAAACTGACATCAGGAACCTGGGCTGGCCACTTTTCTTTCCCAAGGAAAATGGCTGATATTTGCCTCCAGGGGCCTGTGGCCCTGAGTGGCCGGACACCTCCAAAAATCCAAATGATCGAAGATGTGTCGCAGACCCAAGCTGCCCCCACCTCAAACCTGTGCTGCCCTGACAGTCCCAAGGGAACCCTACAAACTGACATCAGGAACCTGGGCTGGCCACTTTTCTTTCCAAGGAAAATGGCTGATCTTTGCCTCCAGGGGCCTGTGGCCCTGAAGTGGCCGGACACCTCCAAAAATCCAAACGATCGAAGATGTGTCGCAGACCCAAGCTGCCCCCACCTCAAACCTGTGCTGCCCTGACAGTCCCAAGGGAACCCTACAAACTGACATCAGGAACCTGGGCTGGCCACTTTTCTTTCCAAGGGAAAAGGCTGATCTTTGTCTCCAGAGGCCTGTGGCCCTGAAGTGGCCGGACACCTCCAAAAATCCAAACGATCGAAGGATGTGTCGCAGACCCAAGCTGCCCCCACCTCAAACCTGTGCTGCCCTGACAGTCCCAAGGGAACCCTACAAACTGACATCAGGAACCTGGGCTGGCCACTTTTCTTTCCCAAGGAAAATGGCTGATCTTTGCCTCCAGAGGCGTGTGGCCCTGAGTGGCCGGACACCTCCAAAAATCCAAACGATCGAGGATGTGTTGCAGACCCAAGCTGCCCCCACCTCAAACCTGTGCTACCCTGACAGTCCCAAAGGAACCCTACAAACTGACATCAGGAACCTGGGCTGGCCACTTTTCTTTCCCAAGGAAAATGGCTGATCTTTGCCTCCAGGGGCCTTTGGCCCTGAGTGGCCGGACACCTCCAAAAATCCAAACGATCGAAGATGTGTCGCAGACCCAAGCTGCCCCCACCTCAAACCTGTGCTGCCCTGACAGTCCCAAGGGAACCCTACAAACTGACATCAGGAACCTGGGCTGGCCACTTTTCTTTCCCAAGGAAAAGGACCGGTCTTTTTCTCCAGGGGCCTGTGGCCCTGAAGTGCCCGGACACCTCCAAAAATCCAAACAATCGAAGATGTGTCGCAGACCCAAGCTGCCCCCACCTCAAACCTGTGCTGCCCTGACAGTCCCAAGGGAACCCTACAAACTGACATCAGGAACCTGGGCTGGCCACTTTTCTTTCCCAAGGAAAAAGGACCGGTCTTTGTCTCCAGGGGCCTGTGGCCCTGAGTGGCCGGACACCTCCAAAAATCCAAACGATCGAAGATGTGTCGCAGACCCAAGCTGCCCCCACCTCAAACCTGTGCTGCCCTGACAGTCCCAAGGGAACCCTACAAACTGACATCAGGAACCTGGGCTGGCCACTTTTCATTCCCAAGGAAAAAGGCTGATCTTTGCCTCCAGGGGCCTGTGGCCCTCAGTGGCCAGACACCTCCAAAAATCCAAACGATCGAAGATGTGTCGCAGACCCAAGCTGCCCCCACCTCAAACCTGTGCTGCCCTGACAGTCCCAAGGGAACCCTACAAACTGACATCAGGAACCTGGGCTGGCCACTTTTCTTTCCCTGGGAAAAGGACCGGTCTTTGTCTCCAGGGGCCTGTGGCCCTGAAGTGCCGGACACCTCCAAAAATCCAAACAATCGAAGACGTGTCGCAGACCCAAGCTGCCCCCACCTCAAACCTCTGCTGCCCTGACAGTCCCAAGGGAACCCTACAAACTGACATCAGGAACCTGGGCTGGCCACTTTTCTTTCCCAAGGAAAAAGGCTGATCTTTGCCTCCAGGGGCCTGTGGCCCTGACTGGCCGGACACCTCCAAAAATCCAAACGATCGAAGATGTGTCGCAGACCCAAGCTGCCCCCACCTCAAACCTGTGCTGCCCTGACAGTCCCAAGGGAACCCTACAAACTGACATCAGGAACCTGGGCTGGCCACTTTTCTTTCCCAAGGAAAAAGGCTGATCTTTGCCTCCAGGGGCCTGTGGCCCTGAGTGGCCGGACACCTCCAAAAATCCAAACGATCGAGGATGTGTCGCAGACCCAAGCTGCCCCCACCTCAAACCTGTGCTGCCCTGACAGTCCCAAGGGAACCCTACAAACTGACATCAGGAACCTGGGCTGGCCACTTTTCTTTCCCAGGGAAAAGGACCGGTCTTTGCCTCCAGGGGCCTGTGGCCCTCAGTGGCCAGACACCTCCAAAAATCCAAACGATCGAAGATGTGTCGCAGACCCAAGCTGCCCCCAGCTCAAACCTGTGCTGCCCTGACAGTCCCAAGGGAACCCTACAAACTGACATCAGGAACCTGGGCTGGCCACTTTTCTTTCCCTAGGAAAAAGGCTGATCTTTGCCTCCAGGGGCCTGTGGCCCTGACTGGCCGGATACCTCCAAAAATTCCCGACAAGCAAGGATGTGCCCTCCACTGGCACCTTTCCAAAGCATTGCTCTACATTCCAGTAATACTCTGCATTTCCAGTGGTTCAGCCTGTCTGACCCTCATCCTGACCCTTAAAATGCACTAAGGAATTCTAAAACAGCCCTTAGGAAGGTGTAACAATGCCCTAAAAGACACCAGACAAGTCCTAAGAAGCCTTCCGAAATCCCCTAAATATTCCTAATGGTCCTGCAAAAACACTCAAGGAAACCTGCTCAGCCTCCAAACCCTTCCTGGTGCTCTCTAGCCCACAGATGTCATCCCTACCTTTCTCCAGGGGGTCCCGTTGTCCTCTGAGGGTTCTGTCGTTGTCCTGGTGTGAGGGTCACTGCCTTGTCCTAGCGGGAGCGTTCCGGTGTGCTCTCGCTGTTAGGGTTGCTGTGTGGTGCTGCTGCTGGCAGGGCTGAAAAGGGAAAAGGCTCTTGTTAGGGGGGCTGCTTAGGCTGAGGTTAGGGCTGGGGGGAGAGGTGGTGCTCCTGTACCCTAACTTGCCTCCTAAGCTGTACCCTGTAGCCCTGATCTCCACTGCACTGTCCAGCCCTCAAGCCCTCGCCCTTTATCCCTCAACCTCTCCCTCTGCCCCCCAGCCCTCAGGCTCTGTGTGTCACCCTCGAGCCCCCCCTTTGCCCCTCAAGCCCCCTCTCAGCTGCCCCTCAGCTCCTGTGCGTCACCCTTAATCCCTCTCCTTTGCCCCTCAGCCCCCAGCTTCTCTGAGGCACCCTCCAGCTGCCCCTGCCCCCCTCAGCATCTCTCTGTCACCCACTGTCCCCTCTCCCTGTGCCTCCCTCAGCTCCCAGCCTCTGTCACCCTCAAGCCCCCACAATGCCCCTCAAGCTGCCCCTCAGCCTCTATGTGCCGTGCCATGAAAAAACATAAAATTTCCCTAAAAAACCCTCATCTTCAAAATGTCCTAAAAGCCCCACAAAAACATAAAAATAGCCTCAGAATACCCTTAAAATACAAGAAAAATACCCTACTTTTAAAAAACCCTAAAACACACCTAAATATCCCTAAAAAACCTTTAAGAAATCCCTCAATATTCCTAAAAGAGCTCTAAAAATACCCCAAAAATACTTAAAATGCCCTGATAAGACCCTAAAAAAACCTAAAAGTTCCCTCAAAAGACCTAAAAATACCCTAGTCCTAAGAGTCCTCCACATACCCTCAATAGACCTAAAAAAGCCCCAAGAACACCCAAAAAAAAAAAAACCATAAAAATTCTAATTAGTAGTAAGAAAGCCATGAAAATAGCCTAAAAAATCTTTTAAAAGCCCTAAAAAAGCCCTAAAAGTATCCTAAATAGTCACAGAAAATTCCTAAAAAGCTCCTGTGAAAAAAACACTAAAATATCTTTTAAAAGCCCTAAAAAAACCCTAAAAAAGTGCTCAGTCCCCAACCTCTACCAGTCACTCTCTAGCCAGCCAACATCATCCCTACCTTTTCATTAGGGTCACTGCCTGCAGCTGCTGGGAGGGTTCTGGGGCTGTCCCAGCATTAGGGTCACTGCCTGCAGCTGCTGTTGAGGAACACTGGTGTTCTAGGGGTGTGTTTAGGGTGAGCTTAGGGTTGGGGTGAGGGCTGCTGCTGTACCCTAACCCTTCCTGGTACCCCGTGCCCTGTCCTTTGTACCCCTAACCCTCAGGGTCAGCTCTCCACCTGTCAAGTCCCCCCATTTTTGCCCCTCAGCCCGCAATGCCTGTGTGTCACCCCAAGCCCCCCGACACTGTCCTGTGGCCCCCTAACCTCCACCGTGCACTTTCCACCCTTGTAGGGGTGGGTTTAAGGGTGAGGTTAAGGGTGCTGTGAGGGCTGGTTCACCTGTCACCCTCAGGCACCCCCCACTTTGTCCCTCAGGACACCCCTGCCTCTCAGCCTCCTTGTGTCACCCTCAGGTTCCCACCGCAGCCTCTCAGCGTCTCTGTGCCACCCTGGAGCCCCCCTTTTTAACTCCTAAAGACCCCTTCTGCCTCTCAGCTGCCCCCATGTTCTGTGTCACCCTCCAGCCCCCTCCCCTCAGCCCCAGGTGCCTTTGTGACACCGCGCAGCCCACAGACGCCGTCCCTGCCTGTTTTCTTTGGGTGTTGTCCTGCTGCGAGGGCCGCACTATCCCCACGAGTCCGGGCTCCCATGTCCTGTTGCAGGGAGTCACACCTGGGCGGTGGGAGGAGTGAGGGATGGGGCAGGGGCGGGATGGGGAGGGGTGAAGGGTGGAGAGAGACTGGGGAAGGGGTGGGCTGGAAGTACATGTAGGGGTGAGGGGTGGAGATGGGGACAGAGCAGAACAGGGCAGAGGGAAGAGGGATAGTTGGAGGGGGTACCCCATATATCCCAGACCAAAGCTGCAGCAAAACGCAATTCTGATTGCCGGGGCAATGCCAAACCCCTCCTGCAAACTAATATCAGGAACCTTGCATGGTGAATTTTGTTTAACAGGGAAAAGGGCCGGTGTTTGTGTTCAGGGGTCTGTGGCTCTGAGTGGCCGGCCGCCTCCTAAAATTCCAGACAGCGCACGATGTGTCCCAGACCCAACCTGCTCCCACCTCAAACTTGTGCTGCCCTGACAGTCCTAAGCGCGCCCTGCAAACTGAGATCAGGAACCTGGGGTGGTGAATTTTCTTTCACGATTTCCGTGGGGATGACACAGCTGGAGCTGCGGGCGCTACCGGCCGGGCCGGGTCCCCGGAACCGGCACGACGCTGCGAGCTGCTGTTCCGCCCCTGGCCACCCTCGTGTCCGTCAGAGCGCGCTGCGCGTGGCAGGGTTCACGGGTCGCTGTCCTTCGGCCGCCCCGTTCCTGCCATGCAGGGGGCAGCTGCGCCAGGAACGAGCTCTCCTGAGCCAGGCAAGTGTAAATTCCTTTGGGTCTTCCGATGTCTCTGATCTAGTGCTGTGCTGTCACCAAGCCAACTCATTCTGATTTTAAGCTGACAGGTGCGGTGGCCATGGGGCGAGGAGGGGTGCCAAACAAAACCCAATTATCTGTAAAACAGAACCATGCCGGGTCTTGGAGTTTCTGCAGGTAAGAGCAGGACTTGTACTCGCAGTGAGGAACTGGGCACAGAGTTTTTCTTGCCTGAATTTCTGCAGCTGTTCATCTCTGCTCCTTTGCAGCAGTACCTCCTTCCCTACATGAGAGCTGCCTCAGCTTGGGCGAGTGTGCAAATATCCAGCTGTTCCTGAGGATGAGGCATTGCAGAAAGCAGAGCTTGTGTCAGTGCTTCTTTAAACCCTTCTAATATAAAAATACATTAAAGCAGAAGCATTTGAGGAAATAACGTACAAAAATAGGGGTACCCATTGCAAGCATATGTATAAGCTGTCTTTCTTTAAAGATCCACATTAATGGACATTTTGTGGAACCACTCTGAGGGCAGTGTCCAGAAAGCTTTGTTAACCCCTTGTCTTCCACTGGTTGGGCAGCGTCTGACCCCAGTGCTTGAGGGCTGTGTGGAGATTCCTCCCTGGAGTGGGGTCACTCCTTGAAGATGAGCCACAAAGATTTGATCATTGGACCAGGTGAGTAACTATTTCTACTTAGTAATTGTTTCTGCTGGCTTTAATGCCCTGGCTGCAGTGTTCTTCAGATGTCGTGCCCTGCTCCAGCAGTTACAGCTCCTGTGCCGGGCAGGGAACGCTCCTGGGGAAGGGCTTTCAGTCTCATTAGTTTCCATTTAAATCAATCAAGCCATATCTAAGTACTGGTGGCCAAAGGTTTTACTGCTTCCCTCTGAATCATCCGGCATTGGCCAGAGGTTTGTGTGAGCTGGTGGACTCTTCTACCCGTCATTATTTCCCAAACAGAATTCAGCTAAGTAGAAGAGGCACAGATGATGCCTGCAATTTTGTGACATGAAGAAACAGCCTGTTACTGGAGAGTCCCAGACCTTTGCTTCTTTAGCCTCTGCAGGTCTGGTACATGGAAAGCCCAGAGACACTGAAGTATCCCACTCAAGCAGCCAAATGTTAACAACCTCTCCAAAGCCTAATTTGCCTTTGATATAGACTTAATTGTTTGCGACACCTACTGGGCTGGGGAAGGGCTATAAAATGGCCTGCAACCATTGTCTGAGGCAGAAGAGAGTCCAGGAACAGCTCCCTCTTCCAGTGTTCCTCACTCAGCACAAGTGACAACCTGAGCATCATGCAACTGGTGGCCAGCCTGGTGTCCCTGCTGCTGCTGGTGTGGAGCATGAGAGCCACGGCACTGCCCGGGGAAGAGAGACTGCAGAGCACCAGGGTGAGTACAACATGTCCTGGGTAGGAGCAGGATAGAGCCAAGGAAAGGGACATAAGGGCAAATGGGCTGTACCCGATGCAACTCTTCCCCTCCTCTATATTCCAAGGCATTACAGTTTGACGTGCTGCGAAGCCCCAGGCTCTTACTACAGTTTGCTGGCCAGCTGATTTAGGAAAGGTACCGGAACAGATGCCAGAGAGCTGGAATAAGTGAAGTCCGAGCTAAGTGAAAACTGGCAAAAAGGAGATCGGAGGGAAAAGGAGAAAACGTTATTGAAAGGGTACAGCGTGAGAGAATAAAGCAAAGTACTAGGGAGAGTGAGAAAAGATACGTAATTGGTAAAATGATCAAGGGAGACGATATTTTAAATAGGACTTGTTGGAAGGACAAATGTTTAAAAGATCGGTTCAGTAGGAAAGTAACAAAGGAACCATAAATGAAGTAGTTACATCAAAATAAAATTGTGTTTTCTGGAGTAGTATTCACAAGAAGAGTTATACTGACATAGTTCTGCTAGGATAATTATGCTCTGAACCAGCGTAGCTCAATGCAGTGGCAGAACTTACGGCAATATAATTATCGTACCAACTGGCAAAACCCTAATATTATAATGGCCAGAGCACTCTAATAACTTTGCTTTCTGTGCTATTTCCCTAAGAGGCCAAAGGGGTAGGGAATCAAAGCATAGCCTAATCACAAGCCCTGTTTTGCTTGCCCTTGCCCTGCAGTCCTCTCTCCTGCATATTCCCAACACATCGCTGATGTGCCTCTGAGCTCTGGTTAGTCGCCACATGTGGCTGTATCCATAAGGCTGCTGTTATTCCAGAGAAGTGAGGGATCCCTGTGGTGGTTTCACAGGCGCTAACTTCTCCTTTGTGCATATCCGCGTTGTTTTTTCAGTCTTAGTGTTGGCTCCAGCTCATCCATCAGTGTGTAAGTACTTCAGGAGCAGGCTCACATCCCATTAATGACAAAACTGGCTGCAAGACAGAACCATACACAGTATGAGGTGCTGACATTCTGTTAGAGATTAGGGCTCCTGCAGCTGCCTGGGATTAACCCTTCTGTGTGTAACTGGAAACTTTCAGCTCTACATCCTTACAATAAGGAATCCAGTACTTAAAAAGTAAATTCATTTTTCTTAAAAAATAAATTCCTGTTGCAAATCCTAGCTGCTGGGGCAAAAAGTAACAAGTTATAGGGGATAAATTGATAAATAAGTATTTGGTAAAAATGAATTCAAGTGTAATGGCTCTTAGTCTTTTACACACTGTTGCTTACAAAATAGTGATATAATTAAAGAGAGTCATTATATCTATTACAGAGCATTCTGCAAACTGAAAACCTCATGGATGCTGATGAACCAATCCCAACAGTCACCACTGGTGTAACGGACAGATGTTTTAAGTATGAAAAATGTCAGGATTTTACAAAACAAACCACCATAAAATACACTGCAATGCCAAAGATCTGTTCACTCTGAGGCACTGATGGATGTGGCACAGGGAATGAAGCAGCTGCCCAAAGGTTTGTCCCAACCCTCTGTGCTGAGATCTCGCTGCTGCCAGAGAGTCTTGATCTCTTTCAGAACAGAAAGGATATGAGCAGTGGATTAGTGCTGGGGAAGAGCTGTCAGGTTTCACTGGCAGCCACAGTCGGTCATGCGTAAGGAATGTCCTGTAACACAAGCTGTGCTGTGCCTTCCCCACTCCCCGAGTCTGAAGATACCAGTTGTGCTCAGAACAGTTAATTTCCAAACATCACTTAAGCTAGGAAAGATGCTTCCAAGAAAGATGTGACCTAGAAGACACACATAGCTGGGTTCCACAGTCCCAGTCCCCTTCCCAAAGGCTTGTGACATTTCTGTACTTGCAGCACAGGAGTAGGAATCAGGGTGAGCACAAACTGGTTTGCCTCTCTTTTCTTATGCCAGAGATATAGTGTGAAATTTTTCTGTTCCTCAGTTTCTTTTGTGTGGTAGCAGATGTAATTAATAGAGCTAAGAAAGGGATTAAAAATATCCATAAACCTTCTGTAAGGTAAACTCAAGACAATTGCTCTGCCTGTATTTATCCATCTTTTGAGTTGCTCACAAAGTGGTCCTTAGCAAATGCTGGTGCTGACAAATTGAGCAGATAGATACAGAAGTACATGTGGGCATTTGTGAGGGGTGACATAGAAACTTGTTTCCAAGATTCCCATCTGCATGGGAAATGGATGGTTTGACAGGAACAGATCCTGTCTCAGCTCGGCCAGTACCAGCTGTCTCTGCTAATGAGTCATAGAGACCAGGAATGCTCAGGCAAGGGGTAATTTCTCAGATTTGTTGGATGTAAAATTAAGAGAAACACGGTAACTCATACCGGTGGAATTCCCTCAAGCTCCAGACCGCAGGCTCTGTTCTTCTGTGTGATGATACAGCAATTGGATGGAGCTCAAAAGCTCTTTTTCAATCCCACCTTCACCCAAGGTCAGGCTATGGAATTACATCAGCTGCCTGTCTCCACTGATGCAATATTTTGTTTCAGATATTTGGAGTATCCCTCTCCCCATCAACTCAGCCCTCTCCTTGTTGCATTTCATTCTCAGCATTTTACTGTGGGGTACAGCCCCCTTTGAGCTTAATTTACTATTGGCTAGAGAATTGTGCCTCCTCCCTGACCTTCCCAAGGCAGAGGCTGGGCAGTCAGGGCAGCAAAGAGGCAGCTTGGCATACATGGAAATTTAATTAGTGCCTCAGTGAGGGCCGTCTCAGCAATTAAAGCTTATTTGTTAGCAGCTCTTTTCCAGCTCTAACATGGCACAAGAAGACCCAACTGGCTGAGCTGGATAGGGATGGGAGACAGTAGTGGCCTCTGCAGCCACAGATCCCTGAGCTCCAGCATTCTGCCGTCTCTTGGCTTTGAGATGCGGCAGGGGAATGAGAAGGGACCCCGTGGGGGATTGTTTGCACGCTCTGAATCTCGACAACCATGGGGGACAAGCCTTCCATCCCTCACTTTGCTTGCTCTCTGCCCACAGGAACGGAGTACAGTCCGCAAGGGTGTCATCCTGAAGATGCTGGCAGGCCTGCTGGACAGTGTGGATGCAGGGAGCGAGGCAGCCTTCTCAGATGTGGAGGAGAAGGGCAAGCTGGAGGAGGACCGGGCAGTGCTGGGGCAGCTTGCCCAGCTCTCACAGCGGGACCGCAAGGTGCCCTGCAAGAACTTCTTCTGGAAAACCTTCACCTCCTGCTAGTGCCACCCAGCCTGGCCTTGCCAGCCTGCAAACACCTTCCCCACAACTCATCTTCCTTGTCCACCCAGTTCCTTCTCTGTGCCCTGCACCCCTCAGAATAAAGCATAGCGCCTCGGGGACATGTCTGTGCCTCTTTGTGGGGCAGCCATGGTGGGGGGATAGGATGCACACATTTTCTGGAGCAGCCATGGGGGGGCCATGGCTGTTTTGGGAAAGGGCTCTGCAGCTGTGAGGGGAGCCACATGGAGAAGGCACAGCCATCTCTAAAGCTGCTGCAGCTGCCTCCTCAGCCTTTGAGGGACTAGATAGATGTGCAGTGAGGGGCTGGGCAGCTGGGGCTGTGCCTCACGGGGAGGATCCTCAGTGTCAGCCCCTGGTCAGGATAAGGTGCCGTGCCCCAATGGGGAGAGGATGGTTTGATTCCAGACGTGGGAGAGAACAGCTCCCTGTACTCCTTTCCATGCCGGCTTAGTGAAGCACTCAGGTAGTGCTGTGCACATGTGGGGTGCAGGGGCAGCATCTGGGGAGAGAGACATGCCCAGAGCTTGACCCACTTTTGATTTGCCAGCAGGTAATTCCAGAGAAGTTCCTGGGGTGTTTTTGGGTTGCATCCAAAACCAAAATAATTATATAATTTGGCTGTATTCCTGAGTTCAACGGCTGTGGCTCTGCTCTGGTTCACTCATGGTTTCTTGGTGTCTTCTCAACTTGCTTAAACAAACCCAAAACCAAACCACCTGGGTTTTCTTATCCACCCTCTTGGGGTACCATTTGCTGCCTGGAGAGTAGCAGGGTATGTAATTTTATTTCTTTGGGATTATCGAGGAGATTTTTGAACCCTTTATTTTTAGAACTAACAGGTAGTACAAAGATATGGACAATAGACATGTTCGAGTTCACAGGTATTTCCCTCTGAAGAAGGCTGCTGAGTCCTTGGTGTCTCATACTGGCAAACCAAAAAGGTATGAAATTCAGTTGCACTATTTGCTTCAAGCTCAACTAGGAAGTTGAATTTCAGAGCTGTATTACATTGCTGTGAATGTCCGTACAAAATAGGAGGCTTCAACTGTATATCACTGAGCCTGCCCCCAGACCTGATGAGAACTGAAGGTAGCTATTTTTAATGGCTTCATTTTGAGCCTTTACATTTTGCTTTTGCTGTCAGTGACCAGGAGGTCACTCCTCTCAACAGCAGCATTTTGGATTAATCAGCAAGCCGGCTGGTTTTGTGGCAGTTGAGGCAACTCTTCTCACTGTCCAGCTCTCAGAGTAATGAGTGACATCATGGCTCTGGCACCTCGATGGGCTACCAGCTGCTTTGCTCTGTGTTACACTGCATTTTTCAGTGTGTCATTTGCCACAGAAATTTCTGGCTTGCAGGAGGAATTAGAGCCCTGTTTTATTTTTGACTCCATAATGAAAAGTAAGATCATTGCTGGGGGTACTCAGTGACTCAATATATGGGTAACAGGATATGGAGCTTCTTGGCTGTGTTACCTGAAGCATCCAGCTCGGATGCAGGGGCCCTGGTTTTGTGCCTCACACTGCTGCTGGCATTTGCATTTCATCATTACCTCAGTTTCACTGTCTTTAAAATGGGATGAAAACTCTTGCCACCCACCTTTCTTAAGAAAAAAAGACATGTGCTGTATAACAGCTAATTATGGCCATTATTATTAATGGCCTCTGTAACAGGACCAACCAGGATACCTTAGAAGTATTCTCACAGGAATTGCCTTATTATCCACCATTACATCTTGTCTGTGATCATAATGCTCAATAAATTGTGTAGTGAAAACAAGAAACTCCTGAGTATGTGGGTGTAGGGATTGCCCCAGACAGAGCCTGCCTGTTCAGCAGGTTGTGAGCTGGATTACCTAGTGGTTCCTGCAGGAGAGAGGAATCTGGCTGCTCTCAAGGCTGGAAGTAAATTTGGAAGTTGAGCTGCTCTTTCATCCCCACAGATGGCTCCTGTCACCATAGACTGAGGCACTGGCTGAGCACCAAGGGGATGTCTGACTTGCCAGTGCACCTGCTGTGGACAGGGGCCAGCACCATGGGGGACAGCTTCTTTTATCAGCTCTGAAATCAGTGTTTGAGTTGGATCTGATTGTGCAGTTTCCTTGGTAAGTCAATGTGCTGAGACTGAAGCGATGTGAGGTCCTGCCTGATGATAGCATTTAGTGAATGTGGCAGGGTAAATCAGATTCAATATGAGTGACTTATTTTCTATTTGAATTTTCACAAAAGAATTGTGAGACTTATAATGGCATATGGCAAGTTAGAAGGGAGTGAGAGCCTGCTATTTCTTTTTTAGATGCAGTAGCTGATGCACTTTAAAGTCTTGTCTCTCCTCAGAATAAAGTGTCTGTGTATGAGCAAGAGCAAATACCCGTAAGTTATCTCTGGGTTTTTTAAAAAGTGAAAAAGATTAAAAAATAAAAAGTAGGCCAGAAGGCAAACTTTTGAAGTCATCTAGCACGCACAATGCTGACCTCACCTAATCTGATACGTGGTCCAATGGTGGTGGTATTCACTCCTTTTTTTTTTTTTTTTGGTTTTTTTTTTTTTTTTTTTTTTTTTGTTTTTTTTTTGTTTTAAAATGTTTTTAACCTCAAGCTAATTTATCACGCTGCAGACAAGTGAAGTAATTATCATGGGGATGAGTTCAGCTGTGAATCCACAGCATATTGATACTCAGGGGTAACCTGTGGGTATCCTGTCCCTTGACCAAGGTCTAGTAGTCCAAGGTAATTTATGAGATTAGAGTAAATCTCAATCTCATTTACTCTGAGATTAAAGTCTGTCCATATGTGGACAGGTATGACGGAAGAACTAGGGAGGCATTAATTTGAAATTTAGTACCCTCCATGGTGACTTGTCTGTACATGCTTTTATAGTGAAGATCTCGTTTTAATATACTGTATGTGTTTTCAGCTTCAGACAAAGGAGAGAGTTGCAATCTGACAAGACTTACAAAGATCCTGTCTGTCTGCAGGTCGCCACCAATGGAATTAAATTTAATGGGAACACAACAGTACTGCCTGTCTGGTGCTCCTGTGCCTGTTGTTCTCAAAGGATATGTGGCCTGTGAGGCACCTTTGGCATCAATCACAGCTACAGAAAATTGAGGTTAAACCTGGTACTGCAGGGAGAATGAAGCATAAGGTTGCACTGGCTGTCTTTTGTCTTATGTTGCTATTACACTTGGGTCTGCTCAGAAACACTAAATGCATGTTTGAAAAGCAGCGAGTCCAATTATTGAAAAAGAAAATCTGTTTTTAAGGTTGATGGCATATGACCAATTAGATACAAACTGGGAAAAGAGTAACTGGGTTTGCACTAAAGGGGAATTTTCTCTCCACTCTTGAGTGAATTCTGCTGTTGCTCTTGATAATCAATTAATGTAGTGGCTCACAGAATGTGTTCCTATGGGATGCTTGTTTTTAACAACATTCATCTAAGAAGTGGTTTAAATGACGACAAATTTGACGATGTCCCTGTGGCACAGAAGCACTGCTTTTGTTTATCTTTCCTCGCAGTTTGGGCTAGATTTGCCTTAAGCCTTAGGCTTGGTGGTGGGAGATGCTGATCCAAGAGGCCTTGCTCTGTGTCTTGCTCTAACAATGACGCTACACAAGCCTCTGCCTATGGCTCTGCCAACCTGCCTGCCGTACAGGGTTTTGTTGAGTGAAAGAATATCTGGGGTCAAATAAGGTGTTTGTTTGCTATTTATTACTCTCTGTTCAGCAACCTTGTTCTCTGAGCTCTGAAAGCCACTCTTACCTGTGAAGTTGGCTTTAAAGATTTAACTTCAGCTACTTCTCTGAGCTCCTATGTTCACAAAACCCTCAGCAGCAGCGGGCTGTAAATGGCTTTTATATTCCATGAAAACTCAGTGAAAGGAGCTGTTACCTGGACCATTCAGCTTCATGTAGGGTATGTACAACACAGAAATCCTGAGTACAAATGGCTTGGTGAATTGGGAGGATGTTTGACACAGTGCATTTTTCCTGTCTTTGCTGAACCCTGATGGAACTTAAAGAGATTTGGGACAATGTGACAAGGGGAATTTTCAGGGACAAGAAGGATTCTGGGGAGCAAGAGGGAGTTGACAGAAAGCTGTCAACTACAGCTTTTTTTCTACAGATTGTAGAATACATCAGAAGGACAGGAGGGGAATCAGAAGGTGGTCTTTACTGTGTCAACAAGGATTTAAGAGATGTAGCTTTTCCTCATGGATTCATAAGGAATTGTGGCCGGAGTTACCACTAAGGCAGTAGATGATAAGGTGTGGGTAGGTAAAAATCACTTTTCCAGAGACACAGAGCAAACTGAGACCTGTCAGCATAGGGAGAACCTTCATTCTGAAGTTACTGGCAGAGCATTGCTGCAAAACAGCTACTGTGGGTAAAGTTGCTTTTTACTTCATAATTATCTCCCAGCCTTTAAAGCAGGGAATATCTAGGAGTCAGAGGACCTGTGTCACATAAGCTAATAGAGAACACCTCACTGCTGTTACTCAGCTGCTGTGAGTAAGCCCTTTGCAGAAACCTGGGAATACAAGCAGAGGCTGTACTCAGCTCAGACTGCTGAGGAGCAGCCATACCCTACGCAAAGGGAAAGCAGTAACACCTCTGCTGAGCCTGTGAGCCTTCTTGTAACAGCTATGCCTGATCCACGTGTTCCTCTCTGATAACTCCAGCACTTTTGGAGCTGATGCAGCTCTTTTAGACCTGTATCACATTTTGCAGCCAAGGGAGGGATGTGCCAGATGAAAAAATGCCAGCATTTCAGTCCCTTAAGATGGAAGCTTTGGAGAGAGCTGTTTGAATCTAGATTCAAACCTCCCAGCGTTCCACTTCCCATCTGTGAAAATTATGTAGGGCTCATAGAAAGTTTCAGAGGAAGCATTTGGAAGGTGAAGGAAATATCAACAATGCAAATGCATGTCTTCCACCTCCCCAGAGAGTGTCTTAGTCCTGAGCAGTTGGCTGAGATGGCTGATGGTTGTTGTCTAGCAGTCCCACAGTGCACAGGGGAATAAGCTGTGACAGAGGAGGGAGCATACTGTTTCTCTAGGCTCAGAGCATTCAGCTGGGAATGAGGAATTTCTGTTCTAGCAGTACCCTGGGGACTTGGAGGACTCTTGTTTTTAAGCAATTAATGTTTAGTGTAAAACAAAAAAATAAATTACAAGCAATCTTTACAGCTGAGACCTTGTTGAATTGGGCTTAAGGTCAGGCCTACTTCCTAATGTAAGATCGCTAGTTAGGAAAGTTCACTTTAAAAAATGTTTTACTGGGGCTGTGCTTGGCTGGTATATTTCAGTCTCTTCTTGAAAGAGGGGAAGAAGCCAATGACTTATGATTATGAAAAGCTTCCCACTCCTGGCTTGTACATTCCAGAAATTATCCAGGAGACATTTTGTCACTCAGATGATGGCTTTAGAATCCATCACTTTAGACACATGGTACATTTGGTCACTGTTGATCCTCAGATCTGGTTGGTTTCACTATATTAATATATTTGAATAAAAGGAGATTGTCCAGCTAGCACTGGGTTTAGTGGTCTGCATTAGTTAGTGGACTTAGGACAGGCAGCAGCTGAGTTAATATAGAAAGGGAGAGTATGAATAATGTTTTATACAGGATTTTTAACCCTTCCAGTTGGGATAAGCAGGGACTCCCCTGCTCAGAGTGAAAGTTGTAGGTCAAGACACATCTCCTTTCTTGAGAGATCTGCCCTTGTCCTTGGCCATGTGCTGCTAATCTAGTCAGAGTCCAATCAGTCCCATGGCGAGAGGTGGCTTCCTTGCCAGAAGCTTAGGTGCAGGTGTACAGACAGGGAGCTGCAGCTGCCTAAAAAGCTGTGGATTTGCGCTTTAGGAGCCCAGAGCCATGGGGAGCAAACGGCAGACTTTGTGCTCTAAAATGCTGGCTTGCAAACAGTGCTCGTCTTCATCCGTGCACTGATGAATTTACCCACTGCTGGGAGCCAGCAGGCTGGAAAGTGCCTTATGATTGCTCTTCCAAAAGGATAACTGAACCCTGTCCAGTGCTGGAAGGCAGCTTGCCATTCCATGGGAGAGAGGGCTAGAAGCAGAATGGCTGAGAAGAAACAGCACTGGTGACCTTCTGCTCCATTCCAGAATAAAAATGGTTTTTTTATTTATATTGCAAACCTGTCTAAATAGCGTGTGACCCAGGGGCTATGCAAGAAGGTACGTACTCCCCAGTGGAGTGAGGGAAGGGAATGTCCTACATCCCTTTAACCATTTGGTCAGAGGCAGGTAATGGGAAATCAGGCAACCCTCGATGGGAAGAAGTGGTGATGTCTGGCTCTAGATCAGAAGGCTTTATTAAAACTATACTATAATACATTAATATACTATTTAAAGAGATACTATACTATTCTACATACTTACTTCTTACTTACCTACCTAACTAACAAACTCGTGACTTCTCCGCTCAGAGTCCGAGACACAGCTGGATCCGATTGGTCATTGAACCCAAACAACCTTCACCAGAATCCAATCAAGCAATCACTTCAGGTAAACAATCTCCATATCAAATTCCACATGGGGAAAACAGAGGAGCAGAGATAAAGATTGTTTTTTCTTCTTCTCTCTGTGCTTGTCCTGAGAGACAGAATTATGTCTCTCTGTCCAGAGAATGTAAATGTCACAGCAGGTTTGCATTTTTTCAGTCCTATGTTATTGCTGAGGCTTGGTATAAAATAGAAAGTTACTGAGTATTATTGCTGCAAGGAGAAAGTGGCAGTGCACGTTTCTGTCTCCATATTCTTCTTTTCAGATAAGCAATTGCTTCCATTTCTATTTATCTAGCAGTTTTCGTGAAGGACTTTTCATGAGCTGATCCACCTTTGCCAAAGTGCCAGCCCATATATCAAAGATTCAGCAGGAAGCAAGCAGGAGGCTAGGGAACACAATCCAGGAAGTCTCTCTCCTTGGGCACAAGATATGGCTATGTCCAAATTCTGCACCTGTTGAGAATGAGGTTACCTCAGTCAGCTCTCAGCATGGAAGGAGACAGGAGCACAAGAAGACAGCTGGGCAAACTTTCTCAGGAGGCATCTGTCATTTCAGATAACACCCAAACTTCCTAAAGTGGATCGGTAACTCGGCAAGTTACAGGGCACTGGAAGCTGCACTGATGTGGATGAAGTCCACTTAGCCTTCGTGCTGGCTTAGTCCTGTGATGAAGGGAAATTTTGGGGAGGAAGAGCCTCTGTGGGGTCTGGTTAGCAATCGGCGCCCTCAAAATGCTTATGCACCTGGTGAGCTAATCCCCAGCAGCATTTTGGAGGTGAAAGGCTTCTGGGTGAAGAAACAGAGACAGTGTTTTTAGCCTTGTTTATGTCAGGTGCTTCTCCTCATGCCTGGGGAAAGCCAATGTGTGCACCAAGTGTTCAATTTCTCAGGCTTCAGCATAACAGTTTATTAACTCAGCAGTCCTGTTTCAATGTTCGGCAGCAACTATCAGCCTCAGGGCACTCAGCAAATTCTGGGCTGTGGGAAAATCCAGACCTAAGATCAGAATTGACTTTCCATTCCTCTGCTACAGATCTGAGCAGAAAGCCTGAAGTGGGATGCTTCTGGAAGTATTTATGCCTACGTGAATCAGGCAGCAGCTCAGTCAGACATGGATTGATTTTTTCCCAAAATTTTCTGTCTCTTCCCCCTTTTCCAGATAGTATAAAGTCCACATCTATCTTGTTGATAGGATAATTTTAGCAGCTAGTGGGCCATGGGAAAAGTCAGTGCCCTCTTGGTTCTTGTCCATTAGCTGTGCTTGTAGGTATTGCTGCTACACAATTATTATTAGTTATTATGCTTTCCCTTCACTTTTATTGAAGGGTGTTTTCTGTTTGCAGTTTGCTGAATGGTTTGTTGGCCTTAGTTTTGTTCATATAATAACTCCGGCTTTCCTGCCAGCACCAGCTTCACTGCCTGGGGTAATGACTTTTGGCTGTTGAAAAGGTGTCCATTTGATTACAGGATAGCTCAGGATAAATTTCCTGCATGTGGAATCCAACAGTCTGTTCCCTGCTGCAGATCAGTTTTCCAATTCCGCCCATTTTCATCAGAGAAGAGATGGACCTAGGCTCAGCTTTAATGTATCTGGGTTTTCACCCTCTATATATTAGGCTTATCTCCATGTGTGGTGGAGTAGAGGTTTTGTGGGAAACCTAAATGCTGATTCGGAAAGAAGCAGTCTGCATGCAGGAGAATTAATGAAGCTTTATGTCCCATAGTGTTTGTTCTCCCAGTTGAATTTCCTGGGCAGTGTGAAACCCCTGTGTGGATCCCAAATGTTTAAAAGAAATTTGAATTATTTTTTAAGTGTGACTTTTTACCTTATGGGTGTTCCAGGATGGGCAGGATAAAAAGCAATCCATGCTTATGAAGAAGGCATGGAGTAGATTTTGGTCACCACAAGCGTGCACTGGATTAAAATCTGCAGCTGAGAACTGGAAGACTTTGTATCTCTGAAACTGGTGCCTGTGTGTACTGTAGTGTTATGTCCCCTAAGTATTTCTGTCCTGTTACAAAGAACCATACAGCTAGGCTCATCACTATTCTAAAATCCTGTAATGTGCCCCATTATTTTGTTTTCAACGCCTCCGTGCTCTGATGATGGAAGCAGCTACTTCCTGTAACATGCTGTTTGCATTAGCAGTAATTGTGGACCAGTTGCTCAGAGGGAAAGAACATTGCCAGCTCCCCTTGCTCACCAGGGCAGACACTGTCTGGAGCTACCTCCTCCCCCTGCCTGCCTTCCCACAGAGCAGTGATATTACGGCTCCCTCCAAGAGCCTGCAGCATTCCTAATCCATCCTCTCCATCTCTGCCTTCCTCTCCCTGCCACTGACTGAAGCCTGAACACAAGCCTGGTGCCTGGTTTTTAGTGATTGTTGTTCCAAGAACTCAGCAGGCTGAAGGGGGTGGAAGGGAGATAAACATAAGGGTTCAACATCCAGACAAACACAGCAGAGCACACACAATAAATACATCCACCCCCAAATGCAAATACATGAGGAGGGATTCCTTCCCCAAAGCTTACAGCAGAACAGGCTCAGACAGGAAGGCATCAGAATGAGGTGAGTACAGTCACCTCCAGCTCTTCTGTCCACTTGGTTTTGTGCAGGGTCTGGAAGGTGTGAGCATGAGGCTCATCCTGATTAGCTGTTACTACAGCGACCCCACTGATACCTCCCAATTGCTTTCATTGTAAAGTGAGGAGGGTGTTGGGCATGAAGGTTTCAGCTAGCACTGAGTGACCTGATTTGGTATTGATACGGGCAACTAGGATGTGTGGCTTTTGGGGTATAATCCAAGTTAATGCTCACTCTTTCTCAGTTAATTTCTTGTCCCTTTGACACAGGCTGTTTATTTTGCTGGCTGTGCTTTATAGTGGAGTAAGGAGCAGCATTGTGCCACAAAAAATGTATGGAAGGATCACATCCCCAAACTTCCCAAAGGTCTACCCAAATCACAAGGAGAAAATATGGAATATTACTGTCCCTAAAGGATATTCAGTTCGCATTTACTTCACCCATTTCAACCTGGAGTTGTCCTACTTGTGTGAATATGATTATGTGAAGGTATGTGTGGGATGGGGTAATGTGTAGCAGGCTCAAGCTGTTAAAAACTCTGTTTATTGTGATCCTGGGCACATGTGGAATCAACTCTTTCTCAGATCTTGATTTTAGTCTATTTGTAAAGTTCAGGCTCAGCTGGTTTCTAAATTATGTGTTTATTGAGGCCCATGGGACCAGGAAGCAGATGTGGTTGTCACATTGGAACATCTGAAACGTGAGATGCTTTTGCTCAGAGAATTCTGATGCTCTTCTGTTGTGAAGCAAAAGGTATGAAATTTTGCCCAAAACAATATTTCAACATTTTGCTAATGTTACAGTGTTTTAAATTAACAAGTAATGCTTGACACAGGTTATAATGGGAAACCATAAAATGTAAGTGATACTCTAAACAAGATACTGTCAGCTCATCTGAGCGGGCACTCACAGCAGCAGTTACTGTGGTGCGTTTGCTGGCTAATGTGAGAAACAGCCTCAGGAAGAGGAACAAAGATACGGCTTTGGGGAAGTGTTTGGGTGAGCAGCAGTGTCCCTGAAAGATGTGTGTGCTCTGGTCCAGCGGT
The DNA here is from genome assembly GCF_026979565.1 of Vidua chalybeata. Lineage (NCBI taxonomy): Eukaryota > Metazoa > Chordata > Aves > Passeriformes > Viduidae > Vidua > Vidua chalybeata. The sequence goes on along the minus strand of NC_071551.1, from coordinate 8,262,323 downwards.
CCTGTCACTGATTTGTGCTACCTCTGCACTCCTTTTGTTGTTTGCATGGGCCTGATGTACAATAACAAAGGAGCTGTGTACGCAGGGAGTACGCAAACCCAGTTTTGCATCTGATTGAACCAAACCAGGCAGCCTTGTTCCCACTGAGAAAAAATCTCATGTCCACGGTTTTATATGGCAAGTTGCTCCCATTCCCCAAATGTCTGTTTTCTTCATGTACTATCCCTTGTGTAGGACAGAATATCCATTTCTGGTAGGTATGTAGTACACAGCTCCCTCTTTACCATGCCCAACATAAACCCCATGTATCAGAACATTTCTCTTGTGTTAAAGATAAATGAAGAGCTGGAACTCTTAATACGTGCATCACAGAGCAAGCGAGTCACTTGCTTAAGGACACCTTTTTCTATACATTTGAATTTGTCAGTGTGCAAAACCTTCTTACCCCAGTTGTCTCTGGCTTTACCAAGACCAGTGATTGTCACTGAGAGCGCCAAGTTAACAAGAGTAGTATAAACAAAGCATGGCTGGCATCAGACATTTGTGAGGACCACTGAAAGGAGAAAGGGAGACAAAATTATGTCTTAAGTCACAGAGAACAGAGGAAATCCTCTCTTACCTGGCCTTGGATGTGGACTGACCTCCAGAAGCACCTTTTGAGAGCATCCAAGCTTCCTTCCTCACACTGTTAAACACATGCTTTTCCAGCTATGGCAGCAGGTTGGGAAGATCAATGCTCTATGCTCGCCTGCTGGATTTGTCTGTCTGCTTTGCAGCTGAGCTCTGGTGGGAAGACCTTGGCTATGCTGTGTGGAAGGGACAGTACAGACACTGAGGAAGCTCCGGGTAACAGGACGTACATTTCCGCTGACAACCACCTCGTGGTAGTGTTTCGGTCTGATTACTCCAATGAGAAACCATTCACAGGCTTTGAGGCCTTTTATGCTGCTGAAGGTGAGAGACCGGCCCCTCGTATAGATGGAAGAGCCACGGCTCTGGTGGGGTTGGTGCTTCCCTGTGCTCTCATAGCCCAAGGCTACTGGTGTGGGGTGGGAGAAGGTGGTCTCATTGTACGGAAGCAGATGCAGAGGGGCACAGCGACCAAAGACCAACCTCACAAAACACAGAGTGGCTGAGACTGAGAGAAAATTTTCTTGAAATCTATTGTTTGCCTGATTCTGTGCTTTGCCCCTTAGATATCGATGAGTGCAAACAGCCATTGGATACTAAACCCCTCTGCAGTCATCACTGTCACAACTATGTGGGGGGCTACTATTGCAGCTGCAGGGTTGGCTACATACTGCATGAAAACAAGAGGACATGTACAGGTGAGCTCTTTCTAGATCAGCAGATACTTTCCTATCTACAACATCCACTTAAATCCAGTCCTGACAATAATATCAGGGTGAAAGCTGTGGGGTTTCATTTTCATTTTTAGTACTCCCTGTGTGCCTGGTGCAGCTGGGAGGAGGTTCACAGGGTTAGTCAGGGCTGTGAGCAGAAGCCCTGCTTTGCAGAGAGGCTGTGGGTAACTGGCTGCTGTTACAATTTTGTGTCGTAGTAAAATGCTGCACTGGCACTTGGTTTTTGCTACTCCTTTCCACCTCTGTTCAGCTTTAGGTGAACAAGAAATGTCTTACACTTCCCACCACAGATATTTCCATGGAAAAGCCTTCATGGGTGCCAGTGCAGCCAGTCTTGCAAAACTGAATATATCTTGCTCTCTGGGTACCGGATCCCAAGTATTCTGGACCCAAGTTAGTAGATATGTTGGGAAAACTACCAATTGAGTTTTGAAGTCTAATGAAGAAATAATTAGATTGCTGCCCTGTAAGGACATAGGCCAAGAAGGAGCCTGTGGAAGAGGAAGAGTTCACATACCACTGACACCAGGTACCATAATCCAGGCATTAAATGTCCAGGCATGGATCTCTTGTTGAGAAGGGCTGATAGTGTGAGGTCTATCTTGCTGGCTGCTGCCTGGCTCTGCTGCGCAGTTCATAACTAGGGAAAGCTTCTGTGGGGTCAGGTAGCAAAGTGTCTGGATCAGCATGGTGATCAGCACCTCAGGATTCCCTTTGCAGTGAAACACATGCCTACATGGGGTACAAGGTTCACTTTTCTGGGTGCAGCTTTGCCAGATGGAGCTAAATCCTGTCTGGAAAAAATCAACACACATACTGCTCATAAATACTGTCAGAGATGAAAGATAGTTTTTGAACTCTCCCATGCTGAAATGCAAAACTGGATCTAACTTCCAGCGCTTAAGGCTACCTTAGCATTTGCCTTCCCAACAGCAGCCTATTACAACCTCTCTCCATCCATAGCTGCCTGGGTCTGATTCAAGATTCAAATTCCTTGTGTCTCCAGCGTATTGGAACAGACAAGTTCATTCAACCTGCCCTTCCTAAAGTGATGCCTTTTAGCACAAGCATGTGGATTTACTGATGCTGTAAAGCCTTAATGTGAAGGAGCAAAACGGAAAGCAAAACGTGAACTAGAAGACAAGCAGCTCTGCATTGACCATTCATGTGTGCACATTTATGCCGCCCTCATTGAAAAGAGCTCTAGCAGAGTGAGCATCTCAACAATAGTGAGGGGCTGAGCTACTTTGACGGTGGAGACCTTGGGAATTGCTGTGATGCAGCTGATGTGACAAAGGTCTCTGCTGATCTCCTTCATGAGTTGAGGGCAAAAGGTGCCCCTGTGTCTTTTGGGCTCCCGTTTGAGCTGGCTGATATTGACAGGGTCTTTTTCTCCTTTGTTTTCCAGCAGGAGATAATTAAGCATCTCCTTGCTTAGGCAGAGATGGAGACAGATGTGCTGGGAAGAGCTGGTTTCCTTCCTTCCTGACCTGCCTGTTGCAGTCTGCCCAAGGGCTGAAGGTTTCTCTTGCTCCATGACTTGTCCATGTGGTTCCTTGCCTTTCAGACTTGCCTGCTGCAGATAATAAAGAGGCTGTAACCTGCTGAAAGTTAAATGCAACCTCTGGGACATTCATTTTTTGACGTTCCCACATGTCACTTGGGAAAAAGGAAGGGAGATCAGGCAGGAACTGGTAAAAGACAAGCCATTGTGAAAGGCCCCTGAGCATCACAGCTACCTGAAGAGTCTTGAATTTCTTGTCCAGCTCTTGTTGCTTAACCTTACATAGTTCTTAAACTGCAAGAACAGAACCACATCACACCTTTGTTCCCTAATGCTCTTAAGAGAACTCCAGCATTCCAGCTGATCATTACAGACCAGCTTGGATCCAGGCATACAGTTTTATTTTTTGGAACAATTTTCCTAACTTGTCAAGAGTTCAAAGTTATATGTTGAGGCAGCAGATGTCCTGGGCTGATCCCATGAGCGCAGCCAGGCTGTGTGCAGGTCACTGCTCCCCTTTGGTGTGAGAACACTACCAGGAGTCAGTCACGGTTTTTGCTTTAATTCTCAGCAATTGTAGATTGTGTCCGCGCGAGTCAAACCGTGTAGAGAAAAAGTGTGTTTTCTCCCAGCAGCCCTTAGCAGTAAGTGAAAGATTCACTGTGAAGGGGAGTGCAGTGCGCTGCGAGCCGTGCAGGTTTGCCTGTTGCGGTCCTGAAGCACCACCCCGTGTTCAGAGTGCACCGGTGCAGGCGCGGCACATCAGGATGGTGCTCCTTCGTGACACTCAGGATTATGCTACTCGACATGAGTGAATCCTGTCAGCCCCGTTCGATTTAATTTCTCGGGCATTAAACACGGAGGTGCCCTTTCTCGTTACCAATTTCCGTCATTCACATACTGTAATTAGGTGTGTTCGGTGCCCTGGATTTGGCAGCAATTGTCCTTTGACATGTTCCCCAAAGAATTGTTCCTGTCTGTGCATGTCTGTGTGTAGGTCTGCCCTTGCTGATGCCCTAGTGTCCTTGCTGCTACTTAGAGATTTACTTCTAATTGTGTTGGAAGAAAAGAACGATTTTATAACAGATTCAAAGATCAGTGTGGTGAGAATTTTTAATGTTCTTTCACTATAGATCTCTCCAGGGAAGTTCAAACAGCAATACATTCCTGCTGAATGGGGTGTTTCAGACTTATTCCTTAGTAACTGAACTGAGCTTCTCAGCAGGCAGTTTTGGAAGATACTCCAGTCTGTGTATGCTTACAGAATTTTAAAATCACAGTTGAGGTGATTGTGGTTTGAGGAGGCTCAGGCTTACCTCGGCAGTTACTTTATAGTCTGTCTGAATTGATGCACATATTCACTGTTTATGTAGAAACCCAGAATAACTGAACTGATGTGAGAGTTAATGTATTCCGCACAAACACTGAGGACCTGGGTGTGTATGGAAATGCAATGCCAAAATTCAGTGCCAGTGTGAATGGAGCCCCATTCTACCCCAGGAAGGCAAATAATAATGGTAAGGTCGGAACACTGAATTAAATGTGCTCCTTGGCTCCGGGGCTGAGCAGAGGGAATGCCCCAGCCTTACCTGGACACAACTGAACTTTGACTACTTGCATGGGATGTACTTGCATGCTTAAGGCCACGTGAGAATGGTGAAAAGTAGCCATGTAGGCTTAATCCAGTTACAGCTGAGAGCTTTCTTACCATTATTTCTTACCATTACCCCATCAATCGATGGATTTAATAGATTAGCTCTTGGGAATAGCCTGACAGGGGAGAGTGACACAGTCACCTTCTTACACACCTGCAGTGACTCATGGGACACCTAAAATATGGTGTTGGATTATGCCTGTAGAGTGTCACTTCTGTGTTGTATTAAACAATGCCCAGCTGTTCCATTTATGGTGCTCATTTGTGTTCTCTGGGATGCAGGTGAAGATTCATGTGTGGTGATGGATACTGGAAAAATTCCAGGCTGTGCCTCATACCAAGCCTACAGTGACATGTTTGTGCAGGCAGGGGGACAGTTACCCAGCTTGGCTAATCTGCTGTTTCGCAATGGAGTGGGTACAGCCCTGTGGCTTTCTTAGATTTTCCTGGAGCACCTTTAAGCTGGTGAGGCAGAACTATTGCACTGCAGACTCTTCATTTTAACAATGAGTTGCTATCTTTATGTGATGCTGATTTTCAGAACAGCAAGTGCTACAGGTGCTGTTTAACAGCACAGAGGAATGCTAACAAAATGGAAAACATTATGACAACCTCACAATGTGACTGTAATTTCTATTATTGACCGTAGATTTGTTAAATCATTTACTATTGAACAGGCCTTGGTCATGCCTGAGGCTGCCTACTGCAGAGTAATGCCCAGAACTCAGTTAAGCTCGCCATGAGGAGAGTAAAAAGCCAAACGTTCCTGTATTCCAGATCTCTTTGGAAAAACACGGTTTCATAATTAACTAAATTATTGCTTTTAAACTGATTGGCATTGTTTCTGACAAGAAGATGGAACCATGCTACAGCAGTATTCGTGAGGGGAAAAGAATCCCCTCGCTGCTGAGAACAGGGTTGTGGATTATATTTGGTTTTTTAATGCCTCAACTGCTAAATTCATTACTCTGTAAAATTAGTCAAGAGCCAAGACTGAGTTTTGGGAGAAACATTGTACAGTGTAATAGCATAATTGTCCCTCTTATCTTTTAGATTAGAATATCCATATATTCCAATTACCTTAATTTACATTCAGAACAAATGCACCTCCTCCTCTGTGCCCAAATTCCTCAGCAATGCTGTCTCTCTTGATTACAGAACTTTTCCAAGGGATGCAATACTAATGGAAATTGTGTTCTAAATCAAATATTCATTTGCAAGCAATTTTACCATTCCAAAACAATCCAGAAATTACATTTAGAATAATTAACTTAATTTAATCCATATGAGCACAATAATTCAGTATTTAGATCTCAAACTGTTAAACAGCTTTTCCTGCCACTGTTTTGCACTTCGTGGAGCAAGTTGGTGGAGGAAGGTCCAATGAGAGCCTGCAGAGGACCGACACTCCTTCACCCACCCCTCAGTTATGCGATACCAGCTCCTTGCTGTATGTGGGGGCATTTACTGGCCCTGTTGTCCTTGTGCCCCTACAGACTACTGCTGCACAGCCCGTGCCTGAGAAGTTCCAGCTTTCAGCTGTAAAAATGGTGTTTTTCTGAAGAACAACCTTTCAAATGCAGAGTTTCAGTTAAAAAGCTTTTTTTTTTTTTCTATGATATTGACACCCTTACAATATATACAAACTTCCTCTTTCTTGTAGCTTGGATTCTTTTATTAGCATTTCACTTTCTGAAGTAACGTAACTGAAAATGAAGTATCTCTCTAGAAAAAATGAAGACTCAAAACACTTCATTGTATTTTCAGTGATAGTTTATTTACTCACTTATAAACATTAAAGTATGCAAAGCAGTAAAAATGATACTGAAACTTGAAATTCTAAAATTTTCAGGAGATTTTGTTTGAAGGTGAAGGAAGGCTAAAATTATTAGCAAAGACTACTCAGTGCTGCCACCCAGCCTCTTAAACCTAAACCTGAGCAATTTAAACATAATTAAAACCATGCTAATTACAAAAACTTACCATGAGGTTCCTTGCAGGGGGTCACAGTTAAGTCTTTGGAGGTCCAACAATACCATTTTAAAGTGTTACTCAGCAGAAGTAGCTGGTAATAGTGCAAATGCTAAAATGCAAAATTCACAGATGGGACAGTTTGGAGATTACTCTGATTATGGTGCAGAAAAAAAATGTAAGCAACTTTTTCAGTGGAATATGAACAAATGAGTGGGATTTCTTTCTCAGCCTGAGTGTTTAGAAACCCTCTTTAAACCAAGCACATTAAGGCACAACTGATTTTTTAATTCTGCAGGTGGAAAACTCAGTCATGCAGTTTTGTTTGCTGTTTAGATGCTCTGCTATTCACAAGCCTCAGTGGGATAGAGTAATGAAGAGTCACTTGAAAATTACATAGGTTAAAAACTGTGTAAATATCCATATTCAGACTAGTCACAGCTACAGCACAGTATAATGGTGTATAGAAAAATACAGATCCAAGCTTCAGTGGGTTGCAACCCCAAGTACACAACACAATTCCTCAAGCTCATACCACAAGTGGAAATAACCTTCCACTAGTTTCTGCTCTAATGCCGTGCACTTTGTTAAGAAGCTGCCTCCTACGTGACACCTCTGCACCTGTCATAACTCAGTTCAAACTTTATCAGTCTGTGTATATTTACAGTGCTTTATTAATCTGGAAAGTCTTTCCTGTGACTAGTTTTAACAGGAGTTAACAGCATTCTTCTGGGCTGGAAGTGTGGCAGAAGCCTGTTTCTCATGAGTGGGCTGATTTAAAAACAAGTCAAAAACATCCATCCCCAAAGGAGATGTGGACAGAAATCCATCCTGACAGCAACTCTGTTTCCCCCAACCCACTTCTGATAAGGAACTTCCACTGCTAAAAGAACAAGTAACGTTCCTTGGCACAGATGAAATCTGGAGGGAGCTGCTTACCAGTCTAGGTGCAGGCACCCGAAGGTGTGGGACCTGGATTTTAGATCTATGTCACTGCACAGTGCAAGGGTACAGTGGCTTAGAGGAGAGGGTCAGGTATCGATACGTGCTGAGCGGTTGCTCCTTTAGAAACTGCTTATCTGAAACAAACCGAGTGACTGCAAAAAGCTTTACAGAAGTTCATCGCAAAAGGGTAAAATTAATTAACTGCTATGAATTCTTTGCATTCAGGGCTGCAAAACAAAGACACATATTACTTAAATCTGTTTTATTTAAGAATTTCCTACAGTGACAAATCTTATAAAAAGCATCCAAACACGAAACTGCAGCAAACAGCATTCTTTTGGATATCTTACAGACAGTGGAACTTCCACCCTGGAGAGGCACACTGAGCTCTAGTGATCTCTGCTAAAAGAGCTACTGCAAAGCACACCACAAGCTCAATGTTCTCATCACAAACCCCCATCATCTTCAAGTCACATTACCACACTTACAGATCATTAACAGAAAAAAAACACACACCATACAGCATTCACAGCAGTTGACATAAGGGAAAAGAAATACAAATATTCCATTTCACGTAACACATTCAACTAATTGATTAACTAGGTAGAGAACCCACTTAAAGTCTTCCACATGTGGATGTCCTTTGAATGCAATAAACACTCGTACGTTATCTGCTATCATTGCTCTCCGCACACTCTCTCACCAAAGCCACAGGATTGAGAGACATCTCGCCAAGTCAAATAAAATCCTATTAATGCACCACCAGGTCTCTGCATGCGCTCGCTCCTTTATCTCGCACATACCAGCCCTCTCATGCCTCGGCACCACCACCAATCCCACACATGGTTTCAAAAGTTCAAACAGCCTTCTGGTTCCATCTCACAGCCTTGCGTTCACAGCGTTGATACGACTCCATGAAATAAAGAGTAGCGGATAAAAATGGAACACCCACCGTCTAAGACGCAGCATGTGCGGTGTGATGAAGTATTCTTTGATGAGAAAGCATGTAGACAGAAGTATTCCTAAGGCAGAATATTTACAGCACTGCTTTCAATGAAGTGCTTCTTCCATACACATTTGAAATGAGATGAACTGCGGAGATTAAATGAAGCCTTCATATTGTACTTTAGTATGGAGGGGAGACAGTGTTAAAAAAAACAAACAAACACAAACAAAAATGACACTGTGTTGTCCAACGGGGCACTTGGAGAGTCTTATGGTGGGATCAAATTAAAAACAAGAGGGAGAGAATGCTGTTTCTGACCAATGGTTCCATTTTGAACATGCAAAGAATTCAGGTAGCCAGGAAACAAGGGATAAAGTATTAGAGGAGAAACCTTTTCTATCGACTGTAGTGTTAGTTCACCTATCGGGCAAACAGCAGTCCACTTCCAAACATTCAGAATTCCAACTAGATATGTAACAAAACTTAGAAAATTCCTTTTACCTTTCTTTTCTTTTTTTTTTTTTTTTTTTTTTTTTTTTTTAGAAAAGAAAAAAATGTCAAAAATACTGCTGAATATACTGCACACTGAACAAATTCATTTGGAAAACTTTAGTATATATGTAATTTACAGTATACTTACCATGAGTTAGAAAAATTTGATTTCCCACCATAGAGTCAGTATGAGAGCCCATTGTGTCTACATTCCCCAGCCTGACGACTTGGAATCCATGCTTGAACCAAAGCCTCCGTTAAACCCACTGCTGGAGCCTGCGTTCGAGGCTGAGCCCCAGCCTATCGCTGCCCCTGAGTTGGACCCTCCGTATGAGTTGTTGCCTGAACTAAAACCCTGGTTCTGCTCCCGCTGCATGTTGCCCTGAGGCTGGTTGTTTCCTGAGGGCCCCGACTGGTTCTGCTGGCTGGCCAGCATGCCCATCATCCCCCAGCTGCTCTGCAGGGCTGCCTGCGCTGCTGCCATCATGGCAGGGTTGATGCTAAAGGCCCCAAAGTTCATACCCCCGCCCATGTTGCTGCCCTGGTTGTTGCCCAGTCCTCCCCCACCTCCTCTGCTGTTACCAAACCCCCCCTGATTCCCAAAGCCTCCAGGGTTACCACCAAATCTTCCACCTCTCTCTAACTGTCTACTGCTATTGTGCTTAGGTTCAGCATTGGATATATGTACGCTGATTCCTTTAATGATCAAGTCCTCTCCACAAAGAGACTGGGCAACCTATAAGAAATAAGGGATTGATTAAATGTATGTTAGATGTCCTTTTTTTCAAAATATTAGCAGTACAAGACAAAACACAAAGCATCCCCTACAATTCTGAACAGATATTTATCCTGCAAAGAAAGCATATGCATGTACTTAATTCAATTTGAAGTGATTAAGCTTTGCATTCATCACTACACTAATCACAGTACCAAGTCCTGTCTTTGCAGCTGCATCTAAAAGTGTACTCTCAGTCCATTCAATAAATCAGACAGTGCACAAGCATTTCATGTGTAGTTCCAGAAACAATACTTTATCATGCTACTAAAATGTAGTCTATGAAGTTAAAATATTTTAAGACTTACCTGATCATCTGCAAATGTAACAAAAGCAAAAGCTCGGAAGGGTTTAGGAATGAAGACATCTACCACTTCCCCATACTGGGCAAAGAACTGCCGGAGTTCATCTGCCGTCATGTCCTCGGTGCAGCGTCCAACAAACACCTTCCTGCTGCGCAAAGGTTCATCAGGACTTTGCTGGAGAGAATTGAAGGAAAAAACTATCACAACTACAGTCCTTGAGAACTGAGTTACAGGATGGCAAATGACACTCTTAATCTAGCCTGTTCTGAGGGCTGCTGATGGAATAAAGTTTGAGATTGCAAATTTAAGACTTAAAATAAATAAATTTTAAAATTCTATTCCAAGAACATGGCTGCACCTTGCTAGAGGTGGGGGGAAGAGCCACGAGAAAATGAGCATGGGAGCAACACACAGGGATGGTGACAAGGCCATGGCAGAAGAACACTTTTTTGTAATAATTGCATACAGAGACAAGAATAGAAGCTATAGGTTCAGTTTGGAACTCAAAGACTTGTTCTGCTCTTCCCCAAATTACTGATTCCATCTGCTTTATTCTGCATTTATTCATGAAACAGGCAAGTTAGGCAGGTTTTGCTGGACATCAAACACAGATTTCTATCTGTACCTCATTCCCTCACATAATGAGCGATTTTCCCAACATTTCAAATTACTTCCAGCTCACCCACCTGCTCCCTGTTTTCCTTCCTCTCACTTGTTCTGTTCATTCATAGCAAAGCCACATCCGAGAGCAGACAGTTAATCTGTGCAGCTGCTCTCCCCTAACACAGCTGATGAGGAGGTGCACTTGGAGTGTTTGGTACAAATAAAACCAGCGGTAAATCCCAAAGTACCTTAGAGTTGGGAAGTTTACAGTCACACCATCTTCCATCGATCATGTGACGCTGAGACATTACTTTCACTTGGGTTTCGTAATCCGTGAACCGAACAAACCCAAAACCTTTCGAGTGGCCTGTTTTAATATCCTTCTTAACCTAGGTGGAAAAAAAACCCCAGAAGTAACCACTAGTATGAAGCATGTTGTTACTGAATGAATTTGGTAAAAATCTGTTTGAGAGTTCACCTGTCTTACAACCATTCTTATCACAGCAACCTCTGATTCCTTAACATCTCCCAGAATTAACAGGCTCATTGAAAAAAAAAAGATATCCTTAGGAAGAGACATGGCTTCTGATCTTGTCCAAGTTTATAAAGCTCTTTTGTTTCCACTTGCTTTCTCGGGAGCCTGATATCTACCCAATGTCCCTCCTTACTTGAGCTGCAAATGGATTTTACCTGCACCATCAGAACTTCTCCAAAGGTACTGAAATATTCCTTTAAGTCTTGTTCAGTGGTTTTCCAGGGAAGACCCAAGACTATTAAATCTGAAGTCTTCTGTACTGCTCGTTTCACTTTCACAGCCGATGACGCATCGGTTTCATCCATTTTTCTCTTATTATCTGAATATAAAAAAATACATTAGACATCCTCAGTGATGGAAATTGACCCACTGACTATGAACTGCATGGTGTTAAATTATAACCCATGATGAGGAAGAGTACAGACTGCAAGAGACACACACCAGCTAAATGGAAAAACGGAACATATATCTGACTGCCCTTAACCAAAGCCAGTCCACAATCGAGTCCTCCTCCAAAATGCAAACTGACCCAGTTAGTTCTGTATTAGTTTACTTAAGAATTATCCAGCAACATTCGCAGTTCTATAAGGCGGGGAAAACATAAACTTTTAACAAGACTATTTCACTAGCAATTTATTTCCTTCCCCTCTTTTTTTGGGGGTGGAGTAGGGTGGTCAAGTTTCTCCTTTCCTGAGCACTTCTAAATGGTATATCTGACCAAACCATGCCTTGAGGAAAAGTGTCTGTGAGTACAGAGATTACAGTACACTACAAAGGGTACTATGGTACCCTTTGAAGGCTAGCCTTCAAGGATAACGCAAGACTTTGTCTTTACAGTACTTGTTTAGGTGGAGTCTTAAAAAAATAAAAAAACCTCAGTGGGGTCAAACCTACTCGGCAGAACAGACACCTGAATAAATCACCGATCTCTATGAATCAGAGAGTTAAAGAGTAACACGTTGCTGTGTTAAATCAGCAGTGACTGGGACCTTAAAGAAAGCAGCGCTGAACAGAGAACTGAAGCCATGAGGACAAACCTTTGGGATAATTCACGACATAGACGAGGTTTCCCCAGCCGGCCTCGGGGGCGTGCAGGATGCCCTCGACCAGCCGGACTCCTCGCATGCACTGCGACACTGGGTTTCTGTAGCGCAGACCGCACGCTCCAGGGAACTGCGCCGTCACCGTGGACAACAGCACCGTGCCGTCGTCCTCCGATGGGATTTCGATGGGCTCATCGTTCTCGTCCTCCGTCACTCGGATATACTCCGACATCTTCGCTGGAAGTTACTGAAGTACAAAAGGGAAAGAGCAGGCGTAAGCGATCACCCTATCCCCCCTGACTTGGCTTTCATCTTCTTCGCCCTGAGGCACGAATCTCTCTTTATTACACAACAGGGGGCACCGAAACGCGCTATTCATTAACACTAAAGCCTCCGGGCCTGCTGTACACCTCGGCCCGTCCTGGAGCTACGGAGGTACCAACAGCGACTTGGTCCCCGAGCACGGCGGAAATTCCCAGAGGCGCCATGAGCTCCCCCCGCGAAGCCGGGAGCACAGCCCCCCTCGGCCTCGCCGTCTGCCGGGACCGCCCAAGCCCGCGACCTCCGGATGCGGCTCCACCCGCCCCAGCACCGCGCGCAGCCGGGCCGGGCCCCACCCGGCCCCGCTCACCGGCCAGGGAAGGGAGCGACGTCCCGAGAACCCCTCAGAACCGCCTCCACCACACTGTATCCGCCGCCGCCGCACAAAATGGCGGCCGCGGCCCCTCAGAGGCCGGGCCGGGCCGCGGGCCGAACCATTCCAGGCGGCCGAGGGGGGCGAACCGCGGCGGGGCACTCGGAACGCGGGAGAGCGTGGAACCCCGGCCGTGCCCCAGCGGCCGCCGCCCGCTCACAGCCGGAGCTCGACCGGCGTTCTCGGAACCGGCGGCAGCGACGACAGCTCTCAGAGCAGCGCTCCCCCAAGTGCGGGGCCGGTGGTGCGGCCCTGCCCGCGCCTGCGCGAGCGCGGGAGCTGCCGGGAGCCTGCGCCGTCAGGGACCTGTCCGTGAGAGCGGTATCGACAGAAGTCCGACTTCGGAATAGGTACTGGCCCCCGGGCAGGCCCCGCGTATCTCGCCCGGAGCAGCCGCTGGTAAAGATACCCTTGCCAAAGCTCTGCGACGCCTTTCTCCCGTCTCCGCTACCAGAAAGAACGAGGGCACCTAATTTAGGGAAAAAAAAAAAAAAAAACACGCAAAAACAAAACAAAACACAAAAAAAACCCCAAACAAACAAACAAACAAAAATAATAATAATAAAAAAAAAACCAAAAACAAAAAAAGAAAACTCGAAGCACCAAGCCCCAAACTTGTTCACCTGGCGTGTTCAGCATAGAGAAGAATGATGGGAAACCTCATCGCAGCCTACAGCTTCTTGTGAGGGGCAGGGGAGGGGTAGCTCCGATCTCTCTCTCTCTGCAACAGGACCCGAGGGAACGGCTGGAGGTGTGTCAGGGGAGGTTTAGGCAAATATATCAGGAAAAGATGCTTCCCGCAGAGGATGGTCAGGCACTAAACAGGCTCCCAGGGCAGTGGTCATGGTCCCAAGGCTGCCAGAGCTCAAGGAGTGTTTAGACAAGGCTCTCAGGGACAGGGTGGGATTGCTGAGGTGTGCTGTGCAGGAGTTGGAGTGTTTGATATTATGGGTCCCTTCCCACTCAGAAGATTATGTGATTTTTAGAAAAAAACACCAACTACAAAAACCAACCAAATAAAACAAGCAAAAAAACCTCAAGCAAACAGAAAACAACCAAAAACACCTCAAATAACTTAAGGGTAAAACCAAATCAATCACAGTCCCCACAGACTTTTCTAACAAGGCCTAAATAGTGGAGCAGTGTTTCCAGGGAAGATGAGGGGTCTCCACCCCTGGGGAGAACTTTCCTGTGAATCATTTGAAGTGTACCCAGGGCTCTTCTAGTTGCACAGGAGGAGACTCCACATGCACTTGAAGATCCCTTTTTCACAGAACTGGACAGAAGAGGATGGAAACATTAGAGATGCAATCATCTGTTATCAGCATCATCCTGGAAGTGCTGGTGTTGAATGTTATGTGTAAGTTGGAAAAAGACACAAACCCTGTTGCCAACAGAGGCATGTGAGCAATACTGTCTGAGTATAGCTCTTGAACAGCATCATTCTGCACTGGGTAGGAAGAATTGATCCAACATGCCTCTGCAGATCTTATGCAGGTATTCCCTGAGGACCTTGGGAAGAGCTAGATTAACCAGGCTGACTAATGCAGAGTTTCATCATTGCTCATTTCTGTATTTCATACTTGTCTAGTCTGACACTATCCCCAACAATTGATTCATTGTTCAGAATCAATGTCTTCATTAATTCTTCAAGATAAAACAAACAAACAAACAAAAATAATAAAAATTAAAAAAAAACAAACAAACAAAAAAACCAACACCACAAAAAAAAACTGTCCAAAGAATCCCTTAAAAATGAAGGGCTATTAGTAAGGATAGATGACTCTACTGCCAGAAAAGGTTAATCCAGTACCTTGCATTAATGGCTTCTGCTGAGAGTATTTAAGACTCCCACTTTAGATTTCTTCAAGTACAAAAATTGGCTCCCAGCACCACTGAAGTTCAGCTCATCCATGGCAGTGTGGAGACTCAGTCTTGCCATTTAATTACCATTTTTCAACAGAGTTCTGAGAGGACCTGACTAGACACAGGCTAATGAGAAGATAATGCTCCTGAAATGTGTACATTTTCTAGTGATCCAAAGTATACATCCCAAAGCCAGTTCTGGTGTTGTCAAGTCAGCATGGAGGCAGCCAGTGTCATGAACGTGACATGCTGTGAGGACAGAGTGGTAATTGTGTGTCAGCATTATGTGCTGCACCATTTCCACTCAGAGTTTAGCAATAGCGCTGTTGAAGAGGTGGTTGTGGTGCTGAGTCAGAGCAGCCTCCATCTCACACAGCATCTGGTGGTAATTTCACTAATGAGCAAAGTAAGCACCAGCCTTGGACTAGATTTTGTGCAGGTAGAAGCTTGACAAGAACAGGAGGGAACAAGAAGGACAATTAGCCATGAGAGACTTCTGCCCCAAAAAATTCCTCAGTTTTGGCAACAAACAAGCTTAGAATTAAGAAATGTCACTATTCTTTTTCTGTGTGAATCGGGATTCTTACAGCACTTCTGTTATTTTGCATTATGATTAGGTTTAAGTTAAGCAATTAACTGTAGCATTGCTCTTCAAGTAAGTACACCAGCGGGCATACCACTAGTTAATTCACCAGTTCCCTCACACTGGCAATTCCAAGGGCCCATAGGTGCAGACAAATACAATATGTGGTACTAGCCATCATTTAAGTGTGCCCAGAGGCACAAAACAAAATGCAATGCAATAACTATTTGCTGCTCTAGGTTAAGTGTGCTCATGGGTACAAGCAAACTCAGTATAATGATCAACTCTTCACCCTCCCAAAAGCACTTGGGATGAAAAACAACATCAACGGGCACCTAAATATAAGCTCCTGATACAAAAACACCATGCAACTGTGGGTACTAAAAAACATTAAGTGCCTGGGCCTATTCCTAATTACAGAGCAGTAAAAGACAGGAGAATTTCATGAATAATGGTGTATTGGTCTAGTCAGATTGATAAGGAGGATGAACAGTTTCTCCATAAGTATGTACCAGAATTAGAGCTTTCCGTTCACAAGCAAGTTATCCACATAAAAAGTTTACTCATGCTCATCAGTCTAAAACAACTACTAAAGAAAAGTTTCCCTGAAACAAAGTAAGTAGCTTTCACCCACATAAAGTAGCTGGAAAGATTGCTTAGTCCATGGTACTCACACTCCTCCTAATTCCCTCAGCTAAAACAACACTTAAGACTTCACTATAGTGCCTGAAATATTTAAGACAAATTTTCCATGATCCTTTGAAATGATGATTCCAATTATCTCATTTCTAATCCACTGAGATAGTTTAGTCCTGTTTCGTAAAGAGGAAGAGTTTTTGCATTCCTTTTGGTTCATACCCTTATTTACTTAACTCTTCCAGACTGATTAGAACAGGTGATGTGTTTTTTTAATCTCTCAGCAAACACATTGAAAATCAGATTTTTTTATAGGTTTGGCTCTTTTAACGTTCCAGAAGGGCTCAGTGGCTCAGTCTGGGTCCTTTCAGCCCTAGTAGCTATTGGGTGAGGCTTGTTGGAGTCCATGTCACTGGAACTCCAGGGCTCACCAGCCAGGTGTGATCGTGTCCTGGCTGCTACTCAGCAAACCCAGCCCCAGCAAACAGAAGGACTGGCCTGGATGAGAGCTCTGGTAGGAACTAAGACTCTTCTGTAGTTACTGGAAACCCAAATGGTGACAAAAAGGCCTCTCTGATCTCCAAAGCCATTGCTGGCATTGGCCTGCTGGCTCCTACCTTTGCGAGCTGCGAAGAGTTTAGAACAGTGGGGATTATCTGACATCTCCACCCTCTTGTTTGAGTGGTACCTGTGGGAACTGTCAAACATTTGCATTTTGCACAGGGAATGCAAAAATCTCTTTACTCTGTTTTGTTTGGCAGAGTTAGATCAAACCATCTTCAAGTCATCTCCCTTGCCTTTCTAGAGCATCCAATAGCAGAGCCTGGGAAGAATTTCTCCCCGTGATTCACAGAGGTATCTAGTCAGTTCCCAGAGCTCAGTTCCCAGTGCTGATGTGCCACACATCTTCCAAAGGAATTTGGTGCCTTGTACGGTGTAGTGGAGCTGGGATTCAGAGACTGGGATGATTCAGAGTCTCTTTTTGGCTAGATTCTATAGTAACTCCTAGCATGGAAGAGCATGAACTTCCATCAGCATAAGTTGGCATAAACCAAAGGATAAAATCCAAAGACTAGGAACTGATCCAAAAAATTGCATGCGTTGGTGTGTGACAGGTTCTAAATACTAAATACAACCATTGGAATTTACAGAGGGGGTTGGAAAAAGACTCCTTCAAAAGCCACAGGTGGCTTGGGTAAGGTGTAGCAAGTACTCTGTAACATCTGGAATAGTGTGAAGGACAGCTTTGGCAGGGTTTGTTCACAAACTGTTTTGTCTAGTTTTCCTTCTCAGTTTTTTATCTTTTTCTGCTTTTCTCTCAAGGACAGGGCAGACAGTCTTGGGTATTTTGTTTGGTTTTGAATAATGCACATTGAAGCAAGAGCTGAAGGATAAGACAAAGACTGTTTTTAAAATAGTTAGGCTTTACTGCCTGGTGATATTTTTTTAAAATACGTTTACTGAAGATTTATGTAAAATCTATTTTTTGTCTATTTAAAATATCTCAAATGGATGTACAGGTCAAAATTTAATGCATATGGGTTTTCATTATTTTAAATCATTTGCAATATAAATGATTTATGATGACATCAGACCTTTGTCCTTTGGCTGTCCACCATAAATTGCGGCCCACCCAAATTTCCACCCTTAGCTGTATTTCTGCATTCACTGCCCCAGTATCTATAATCTCAGTTCTGTGATTTTTCATGTAAATGACTTTGAACAAGGAAAGGAAGGGAACACATAATTTGCCTTAATACAGGTAATTTTGAAAGAGGAGCAAGACCTTTACATGAGAAATAGTTGACATCCACAGAAAGGGGAGAACTAATGCTTGTAGAAGTGAAAGTCATCCTTGATGAGGGTGGCGAGAGCTACCGATCAACCAAATGTGACCAAATGGACTTTTTGTGTAGCTGAAACTGCAAGAGGTGATTGACTTCTATCTTTCTCTTTCTGAATTTTTTCATGTCTTCTTTTTGCCCTTAAGTTTATAATGCAATTAATGAATCCAGTTCATGCCAGTAATGTTGTAGGTAACTGCTTGGAAAACTGAGGTATTAGGATAAGCCAGGCTCCCCAAGGTCATTCTGTAAGCCCACAGTGAAAAACCTTTGTGACACCTGACACCCAGAATTGTGCTGTCATGACAAACTTGCTCCTAACAACCATAAAAATTTTGAAATGCTCAGACTTTTTGAAAGTCTGCATTCATTATCTTGTTTGCAAGTTGTCCTATGACAGTTAATGTATACAGACTTTTGCATCCATCAAAGCCTATATTTGGAGCCTGAAAATTGCTGCCACCAAACAGTTCTTCTGTGGCTACAACTACAGGAATTAAACCCTGAATTCTACCCAGTTTCTCATCCGTGGATGTAATCTCAAAACCCATGACATCAAGACTCTGCCACGCCTCTAATGTCTGCTCATGAAACTGGAAGACACTTAAATTTGAAACATACATAGTATTTTTGAAAACTTCCCACATCACTTAGCCTTGACACAGGCCCCTTCCTGCTCTGCCAAAGGATGGATTTCTGTTTTCACAGTTTCATGCATTGCTGCTCATGCATGTAGTTTTAAGTACACCTCCAAAATTTGACCTGCCTGAAGAATTGTAGCAATTCTGAGCCGTATCGTAAATTACAGCAACATCCTAAGGGGACTCCTACTGCTGACATCCAGGCTGTCTGTGCAGTCCTCTAGGTATAGGAGTGTCCGACAAGGCCCATTTATCTGTCTTTGCTGTCTTTCGTATAGTGTTTGTCCTTAACTAAAAACCAGCACTGCCAGCAATCTTAACCCTGAAGTCAGAACAGGGTCAGATGTTATGGTGGGCCGGCATATGCTTTCCTGCATTTGAGTTTCCAGAGGCTTTACCACGCTGAGATCCAGTGAGAAAATCTCAGTGTGGTCCTGATTTATGTGCAAGAGTGCAGAGGACAGCAAAAGCTTTTAGTATCTTGGGAAGTAGTTAGGGATTAAGGCCAAGGAAAGGACAGTCATGTCAATTACATCCTAAAAAAAGAAAATTCAAGAGAAAGTCCTGGCTCCTGGTCTGTTCCTGGGCTGGCAAATGTTCACAGTTTCCTTGGCAGATCCTGGTGAAAGCTAATGGACCCATTTAGATCCCCTCCTGTACTCCATGGCATCCTTTTGACCTTTCTGAGAGAGGCCTGGTGGGAGTCTGATAATTCAGCATTTTTTTCTGAAATGAAATTAGGGAATGCATTCAATATTTTAGGATCTCTGATGCACTCTTGTCAGGCATCTCCACTGAACCCAGCGCTTCATTCCAGATGTGGCTAACGGAATAAAACCTTATGCAAAGTGCAAGGCTGACACCTGGAGGGACTGGAGAGGCAGACCAGGAGCCTGCAGCAGCCACACATCCTGCAATATAGCTGGGTGGGGAAAGCTCAGAGGGGTTGGCAGATCCCAGGATTTGAAAGTGTGCTTTCCTAGTAAAGGGATGCTTTCCAATATGCTTCTGTCTCCCCTTTTCCAACAATAAAGAAAAATACAGATTTATATTTCAGATTCTCCATGCCTATTTTTAGGAGTAGAGAAGAAACACAGGAGCTGTGACTGTATCACTTAATTATTCACTTCTTCCACACTCAGAAATATTTGGATCAAAACTTATCTTGGTCAATGCAAGGTTATTTTTTTTTAGTTGGTTGGTCTAATATATTTGAATTGCTGCATGTCAGACTTCCCACTGCTTTGCCATTTGTTTAACTCTGTGTTGAGTTCTGAAACACAGACTTGCAGAGCAATTCCTGCTGTCAAAGCTGCAGCTGGAATATTTGGCATTAGGTAGAGTTTGTTCTTTTCACGTGTGGTTCTGCCAACACCCACAGTAAAGCTCTTCCTGAAGCTGATCCTAATTAAGGAAAGCAAGGCAGCTTGTGGGACAAAGTCTTCATGCTTTTTGAAATTTGCTTTCCAGCTTGGCAGTCACTCTTTCATAACACTTGTTCAAATCTTTTCAGCAATCTCTCTTCGCTGCCAGGAATTGTCTCAGTATTAGTGAATGCTTCTTTTGCTTGATCTAGTTTTAGAATATGTTAATAACTCAGTTATTTACTGTTTTGGCATTATCATAAATTTAGTAGCTCACAGACCCAAACATTAGATGTCCATTACATATCCTTAATTCTCTTTGTCATTTCCAGTGTGGTTCCAATCATAAAATTTGCTTACCAGTGAGTAGTTGCTTATGGAAATAGGAAAAATAAACCAACAAAAAACAACAACCAACAGTTATTTTCAGAACTCTTTTATGCAGTTCTATTATTCCACCTGCAGTATAGCTCCCTGAGTCCCACATGTCTTCTCTGGTGTACCTCGATACTGACTGCCTGCATTTCTTTCCCTTCTAGCCTTCTGACTCCCAAAATATCACTGATGCTCAGTTCATCCCAATAAGCATACTAAACCACTACAAACATTCTCCACTCAGACTAGCCTAAAGGGTGGGCCATGAAAACACTTGCTCCATTCTGGGGAGCAGAAGAGAGGCACACTGAAAGCTTCAGGAGCAGCACAGGACATGGGGTGTTGCTGGGGATGCTGCTTTTCAGCAGAGACTTTGAGGTCTAATGCCATCTCTGTGGCATACTGTTTCTTCAGCACTTCTCATTAACTGTGCCATGACTACCAAGGCAGTAACATCTTTCTCCCCTCTCCACCCAGAAATATTGCCAATGCTGGATTGTCAGTTATACTGCATTGCGCTGGATGACTTGTGGTTACTCAGTGATGTGGACAAATTTAAGATCAAGGGTGAACCCTGGCCACTAAACTTGTTTCACTTGTGACTCATTCCAGACTTAAAACCTGGCTCTTGCTGACATTTTCTTAACCCAATTTGTCATCCTTCTAACCCCCATTATCCAACCCAGGCAGATTATTTACTTTGAAAAGATGTCTAGATAGCTTCCATGCAAATTTTAAGTAGAGCGAGGTGCCACAGCTAGATTCTAGAGGGAGTCATATGTCATGAGACATATGCTGGTAAAATAACTTCTATCCTAGATGCTTCCAAACTCAGTGACATTCTCTCTGCTTAGGTATTGTCAATATATATTGAATGGACTCTCATTCTTACAAAGCAGCTTGGGACCAGTATGGGGAAGTGTCCACATTCATACCTTCAGTCCTGTGTGTTCCTGAAGAGAAGAGCAAAGGTAAATTTAAGCACATATTTAAAGTTAAGGACATTCTCTTTCTTTGGAGTTGGAATCTCTGACTACCCCTTCCTAAGTGAGTCCCTCTGAATCTGCATTTTTCCAAAACTAAAGCATTGAAATTAAGAATAACTTGCTGCCTTCTAGAGAATTCATAATTTCCAGCTTGAAAGAGAGAAATCCAGGAAGCATCAATCTGCTTTGACAGTGGAGTAAAAAGATGCAAAAGAAGTAACCTGTCAAGGTAGTGTCTTTTTTATAAATGAAATGAAAATGCCAGCAAAGTGAAATAGCAGGAAATGTCACACTTGATTGTCTCTCAGTAGGACAGAAATTAGATAAAAAGAAGGCAGGGTAAACGACAGGGTTTTACATTTAACAAGGGAAGTAGCAACATAAACTGAGAATAATAACATCCACTGAAAATCTATGCACAGCAACCCGAGTATGTCAACGGGGTGTGTTCCCACAGAAACATTCATTTAATGTACACATTTTTCTTTGAACAAAAGGCGAGTTCTGTGCTGGGAGTGCAGGATTCGTGGAGATACTGTGATCGGACATACGGGGGCAGCCTTACCTGCAAATTATCACAGTTTTGCAACACCGTGGCCGGGCCACTGCAGCCAGTGCACTTTGGCCTCCCAGGTTCCCATGGCAAGCACTGGAGCTTTGCCTCTTTCTAAACAAGGGACCCATGCAGGCTTTCCCGATTCCCTTATTTAAAGGGTGTCCCTTTAAATAAATACAGAGATCTCAGTCCAAATGGGAACTGGAGCCCAGGCTACCCTTGGTTATGAAACCTCCCTTTCAGAGCTCACAGGCTCGGGGGCTGCTGCTACACTCTGAGGCTAATAATCAGTTTTAATATTCACTTAGGGGGCTGTAAAAAAAGAATGAAAATTTCCTAATTTGAAAATGGACTTGATTGGCAGCTTTATTATCTCTATAAGGTGCGTGGCATTCCACACAATCAAGTCATTTTTTAAAATAATCTCACTGCTTAAGTCGTACATGCTGCTAATTGCATTTTAATAAGTCTCTTTAAAATCTTTCCATATTTTTTAATATCCTAATATTAGATAAGTGATTGCTGGGGACACTGGAGGGCACTGAGGTTTATAGAAAGAGGAACACCATAATGAAGCTTTATTGGGATGGCATCACCAAACAATTGCTGTGATAGCCACACTCCCAAGCTTGGAGAAATGCCAGCCATTCCCCCCCCAGAACTGACTCAGGCACAAGCCTCCCTGGCTCAGGACTGACACAGAAAATGGATGCTTTCTGGATCATAAAATGGCCTCTTTCCGTCTTGGAAATGACTGAGGAACTGTCCACTTTGGATTTGGATAGGATTTGGGAACTGTTTTTTCTCCATTGAACAATGACTTTGAAACACATTTTTTGTTTTGCTTGGTTCTGGCTTGAAAATAAAAGTTCTTTTGTCTTTTTTTTTTTTTTTTTAATTTTGTCAGGGTTAGACAGAAGGAAGATTTCTTTCCCAGCCCTATAGAGTAGCAGACAATGGGAAAAGTTTCCATGGAATTAGAAACTAAGATTGCAAGTAGAAGAGATGAGTCCATCTGAAAGATGAAACCCAGTTTGTCTCTGTCGAGCAGGACGGGAACAGAGAACTCCAGCTCAGAAGGCAAAGAAAATGAGCTCTGATTTATTTCAAATGTACCTCTATATATATAGAGAACATCGAGAAGACTAATTTCATTGGTCTTAGAGTAAAAACATGTCACACCATTGGTGTGCAGTGAATGACGCACAGTAGCAGAACATCTCTATAAACAATATGAATAACAAGATAGATTAGAGAATTATTTACATTCTTTCCCAACTGTTTCCCAGGCTCTTGCCTGGTTAGAAAACCTTTCTCTTTCTCTCTGACTGAGCTGAGAATATCCACACCAGTTGGGAGAGCATTTGGGAAAAATGTAGTATGTTGTGGGGTTATTGGGTGTCTATAACTCCTATATGGGACAGGGAGCATTATCCAAGAACACCAGTCCAAACTTAATCACTCTAAAATTAAAAAACAAACAAATAAAATAGACAAGCAAAGACACCAAACAACAGGGGGGCTGAAGTGACGAACTACAGATTCAAGTACCTTGAACAACAGAAAATTTCTAACTCGGATCCAACTAGGATTCCATGTGTGCATCCACAGGGTGAGCTATTGCAGCAGTTACAACCCAGTGGTGCAGACAGGTACTCCACAACATTCCATGTGCAGAGCCCAACATTTTCTGTTGGAAGTCTGTCTTTATATTGAAAGTGCTGTCTTCTCTCTGTATATAAAGCTATGTTTCTGGAAAGTATGACTGTTGGGCAACTAATGCCACCTTCATAGTAATTTAACACCATTGTCCACGAGGGAGAAATATAATCTCAAATTAATGTGTAACTGGCTTTTAGGGAACTTCACTGGGATAAAGGAACTTTTTTTGCCAAAACAGAATGGCAGTGCCAAACTTTACATTATATTGCATTTTGCCCTCTGCAATTTGTGCACTGGGACCTGAAATCAAAAAGTTATTTTGAGCACAATAATGACTTTAATGTATTGCCTGCTTTTATATGATTTTTTTCCTCCCAACTCTTGTCTTCTGAAATCATACTATAATAAATCACAATGTCAGTTTCAGTTTTAAAAATAATCAAGCTTCTAGCAATTCATTATTAGTAAAGGAAACCAGAAAAAAAATGTGATATTGTCTTGAAGATTCAAAACCTAGGAAAGAAGTACAAAGAATCTATAACTTATTTTTTTTTTCCTTTCAAGTCTCATAATATTTGGTAAAGTTGTTTTTGGAACCCTAAAATTACTTTTAATACTTGAAATGGACAATGCTGATATATATCTTGCATTACCTTGTTTGAAAGTGAGCCATTTTCTGACTAACTGAAGCTATGCCTATCCATGTGTTTCTTCTGTACATCAGCAGAGAATTCTTGGACTCAGTCCACTGTATCTTTAGGTCTGATCCTACTCCCACTGAAACCCAAAGGAGTTCTGTCCCTGATTGCCAATTAAAAATGGATCAAGCTTGATTTTACCATATAGTACAAATAAGAATAGTTTATTAATACTAAATTTCTTATTACTAGTTGTGCATCATTCTGGTTTTAAGGTGCATGAGATGCCACTGTAAAGAACTGTCAATGTATCTGACATAAGCCATGAAACAGAAAAGAGTTGTCATGTCTTCCTCTCTTCTTCTCTTTTTTTTTTTTTTTTTTTTTTTTTTTTTTTCCCTTCTGAGGATAAGAGCAGAAGGTCTTGTTTTGCTCTGACAGGCTGGGAGGCACATGTTCAGCGAACTCCTGCACAGGAAGTGAATGTCCAGGTCATATTTATCCCTTTTCATGTGGTTCTTTTAATCCCCCAGACTGGGTTTCAGAAGAGTTTTACAGTTTCAGTTTTACAAAGCAAGCCTTCCTTTAATGTTGGCATTTTAAAGAAAAAGCTTCAGTCAAAACATGTGTGTTTTACATCTGCCAGATGTGATGTTCAGGGGAACAGGCCACAATGTGGCAGCCAGCTCTCCTGCAAAAGCTGGACATCAAATGGGACCTACTAGTTCACAGCTGAGGGATCAGCCTCCTGAATCTCTCACCCAGTGCAGGAAAAAAAAATTAGAAAAAGTCCCCAAGAAAGTTACAGAACATGATCATAGCCAGCATTGCTATGACTTGCATGCCATTTTCCTGCATGGCCATATGACAGAGCACAGCCCTACTGTGCTCAGACCTGACAATGCACAGACCTGTACACCCAAAAATGTGTTCTTGCCTAAAAAATGGTTAAATTAAAAAAAACCAAGAACTTTTAAGGGCAGCAGAAGTGCATTAACATGTCCAGCACTGCACCAGCAGTCAGTGGCTACTCCAAAAATAAAACCTGACTCTTCACAACTTCCACTGAACATCACTGTCCCTGTAACCTGCTCTTTCCAGGGCCTAATTATTGCCGTTTTAATTAAAAAATAATGAAACACAATCAGACTCTTAACTTTCTCTAGGACTTTTCTCACAGCCCTGCCAGGTGGGGCAGATGCCCTTTTCGGCTGTTCCCTCTAAGTTACGGTCAACTTTGACAGGGTAGGGATGTTTTTGTACCTCTGAAAGCCCTTCCTGAGAGTGTTCTGTGGGTACAGCTGGAGTTTACACTGGAGAGAAGGTTTTTAGTAGCTGGTGCTGTGGCTGGTGGGTCAGCAGGGCCCATGTCTGTGGGAGACAGGCCAGTTTAGGGGCCCCTGAGACAGCCACCATTTCCTGCCATTTTTTGCCATTTTTCCTAGTCCATCAGGCAGTGCCTCAGGAGGAGCAGGCATCAGTCTCCTGCCCTGGCTACCTTTCCTCACGATCTATGCAGCACTATCTGGCTGTGTCATCTACATGGAGGTGTGCTGGTTCCTCAGTAAGCTGAGTACTGGGCACCCTCTCCGTGGCCACCATGTTGTGACTGTTGGAGCCCCCTGACCAGCCTCTCAGGGGCTGTTGCTGCTCTGGGCTGGGGCAGTTGAGACTAGGCTGGGGCCGTTAAGGCTGATGTGCAGCAGTTGAGGCTGACCTGAGGTGGTTGAGGCTGGGCTGGGGTGGTTTAGGCTTACCTGAGGGGGTTAAGGATGAGCTGGAGCAGTTGAGAAAGTTGAGAAAAGGCTTAGGCAGAAAAGGATGCTGTGAGGCAGAAATGAGGAGTCTGAGCCCTTAAAATTTATCCTACCAGTGCATGTGGCCTCCTGATCCCTCAGCAGGTACCTCACTCCCCTGCCACCTCCTTACAGTTACCTGGGCAGGAGATCCCCAAGGGAGCACCTTCTGGAGACAATCCATAGAAAGCTCTCTAGGGTGAATAGTAACTTCTTCCAGAAAAGCTGCTAAAAAGTGCTACACTACATCTGATGCCACCAAGAACCTGTCTCTGTAGCACAGCAGCCATCCTGGGAGTCCTGGGAAAGCAGCTCTGTGACTCTGTTCCTGTACCAGTAATGGGTGAGTATTTACTCTATTTCAAAATTAAGCACTTTTCCTTGGTCAGTAAGCTGCAGGGCTAGTTTTTGAATTCTCTGGAATAACAGCTATGGTCTCTTGAATTGAGACCATTCATTTTTTTCCTTTTAAGTTTTGTGTTAATCCAAGGTCACTGGCCTCCAGACCTGGGCTCTCCATTGATCTCCTTGAATGACATAACTAGGTTTTCCACAGAGGTGCCTCCTTTCCTCACTGTAGCTAGGTATAGATTTTGTCTTTACTGTGAGCTACATGGTATGGTCAGATGGCCTGCAGTAAATTTGGTAATATCCTGGAGTCTGGGTGACTGGATGGAGTAGGACTGGAATATGTTGTTTCTCTGGAGTGAATCTGAAGCAAGTATAGTTTATAAGCTGTCCTGTACAGTATATCTCTTCCTAATATCCTGGATGAGAGCCTGTAAGACTGGTTTATTCCTTTATGGGGAGCTGGGTTGAACAGGATCATGTTTGGCCATTGGGATTACCTGAATGTTGTACTGGGCTGGAACAACTTTTCTTGGGAGCAAGAGAAATGCCATAAACACAAGGAAACCTGGTTAAGTTATATGTGGATTAGTCTAAGCTTTTTGGACTGACCAAAGTAAGGCTGAAGTGTCTTTTAGAGGGTTTAGCAGGTATTATATTTGGTAACACCAGATTTTGCTCTCAGAGTTGGCCAGATTTGCATAAGCATCTCACAAGTTTTTACTCAACTAGTGTGCTCCCATTTCTCTTTGGCAGGTAAATATCTTGATAGATAGCACAAATAAATATAAACATGCATAGTTGTGTTTTTTCTTTTGAAGTGTGTGAGTATCGAGAGCTTGATTGTTATTTAGCCTTGGCTGTTCCTCTTATCTCCACTCAAGATTTTTACATCTTGATATTGTTACTGTCATGCTCTGCCTTGCATTTTTAAGGCCTTCTGACTGAAGTTAAACTTAAGCTGATAAAAGCAGCAGCAGTTTGTGAAGCTATTTTTTAGGAAGCATCAATTACCAGCAGTTTTCTCTGATTTCACTTGCATATATGGCTCTATACTACCCCTAGAAATTAGTCCTGAAAATAAGAAACAGCAAATTTAGATGCTTTTCTACCATCATCCTCTTAAAGCTAGAACATTTACTATGGATGACTGGATTAACATTAAATTCTTGGCTGAAAACTACTCTAGCAGGTGAAAGAAACAAACCCCAAAATGTTACGTTAGGAATAGAGTAATGCACAACAGTGACTCCCTTTCCAGACCGCTTGCCCCTCATCCAGCAGGAAGATAGCCATAGTGTGATTGGTCAGTGTAGGAGGAAGGGAAGGTGGCTTTCTCTCATGCCTTCAGATCACAAAATCCATACAACTAGGATGAAAGTCAAATGGCTGTGGCAGAAGTTTAAGAAATAAAGGATTAGTCCTGACTTTACCACATTTTCTCTGTGTGACTGGGTCCATTCCATTCCATTTGCCATTTGCCTTGCTTTCCTCTGCAACAATCCTATGATACAGAGAGGTAATAGAAAAAAAAAATCCATCAGTGGCTGTAAGGCACTCAGCTGCTGTGGTCAGATAAGTACCACAGTGAAGGAAACTCCTCTAAGTATCTATTAAGGACAGCACTTCACAGGGCTCTTGCCCCTTCTATCCAAGGTGCATGAAGCATTCCATCAATGGTACTCATACTCCTTCAATACCCCTGAGAAGCAACGCATTATAAATCCCATTTTACAGATGGGCGAACTGACTTTTCCCCAAGTCCCAGAGTGGTTCAGTGACAGAGCTGGGAATTGAACCATTAGACATTTCTCTCTTCGTGACAGCTCTGTACAATCCCAGGACTCATTTATTTTCCCTATTAAAAAAAGAAGTAAACAAGTATTTTCTTTTTGAGACCCACTGAGAATGGGGGATTGGGGGGAAAATGGAAGTAAAATTAAAAATAAAATTACATAATTCCCTACTGGCCCCGAGTTGTCCAGTCTCCTTTACATTCACACTTCTCTTTGTTATGTTTCCTTGAAGTTGAACCTCCCTGGAGAAGGAAACCTCAGAGTTTCTGGTGCTGGGGAAGAAATGCTTCAAGAAAAAGAAAAATAATCGCAGCTGCAATGTTAAAAATAAGAAGCTAATCAAAGGCAGCCCATGTGGGCGCCACTTTCATCTCTCATCTTCAAAGAGGTGCAAACAAACATTGTCGGCGTGCCAAGCAGCAGCCTCAGCGCCTGATGATCCCATTACTCCTCCAGCGTCCACCCTCTCTTTCCATGCTGCTGAGCCTGTAGGCATGGGACTCTAGGATCACTGCCAAGGTGGGAACCTCTAGTCATCAGAGGGGAAACCACATATGGAATTTCTCTGTGGATCCAAATCATTTCGTAACAAACATACTTGTGCCCTATAGATCATTCCTTGTACTGTTGCCTTTCTAGTAACAATAATAGCATCTCTCATTCCCTAAGATGCTGAAAAGCCTCAAGATCAGAGGTTTTGTTCTGGTGCTTTGAGGTATTTTGTTTTCCAAAGATCTGTTTTTTTTTTTTTTTTTTTTTTTTTAATAATATTCAGGCTCTGATGGAATCCAGATGTACTTAGTGCAGCAGAAGAGTGTGGGTTAGTAGTTAAAGTGATGGCACTTAGTGGAATTGGATGTGCTGGGCCTCCTCCCAGCGCTTATGAGAACTTGCCTTGAAGTCCATACACCTGATAGGTTTGTACCTCAGTTTACCTGACTCTACTTGCCTCAACACAGGCCTGGCTGTTCCTGCACACCCTAAGGCAGTTCATATGATAAGTTAACTAACTTTGAACAAACCAGTTTAAGTATCAAACCCAAGGTACAGTGTGACGCTGTGTCTGAATTAATGCAACATAATGTGTTACAGGGTAATCTTAAGTGTAGTAACACTGGAGCATTGCTCCAGAATGGGGCTTGCAAAGAAAACGTAGATCACTATGCGCTGTACGGGGCAGCATTGGATAATGTAGCTCAGATTAAGAGGAAGAAGGGTAAATTAGGTGATAAATAAGGTGAGGAAAAGAACTGACCTCTTTCCCTCAGTATTGAGATTTTCAGTGGATGAGAGAAAGAAAAGAGAATTTGTTCTGTGTACGTTGCCCTGCCTCATTCAGAGCATGAGTGAAACATCACTCATGGGTACTGCCTTCCTACAGAGAGGATCCTATGGAATGAGGATGCAAGAGACCCATTAAACTCCTCGGCTCTGCCACTACTCTTGTGCATATTCTTAGGCTGCTTCATCAGCTGCAAAACAGTGATGGTTTAGATAAATGGCTTTTAAAGCCATAGATTAAAAGAACTAGATGCTATTTCTTGGAACTAAATTGCATCTTGATGTTGCCAGAACCTTGGCAGAGCAGATGCCTTTACCACCTTGTACCTGTCTGGGGCTTTCCTGTTCTGTTGAGTGGCATTCCAGTAGCTACAAGAGCAGTTCACTGGGGCAGTCATCCACCCACAGAAGCTCTGTGGGGCCTGCCCTGTGTTTCACAATGAGACTGGGAGATGGACGGGAGGGAGTAGAATTGTAATTAGGAAATTACAATTCTAACTAGGAAGGCCTGTCCTAGCCAGGAAAGGATTCAATTAGGAGGCTGGAGGAATATGGATGATACAGGGAGGGTACCAGGACTTCTGGGGCTGCCATTACTGGCAAGAATAAAGGTGCTTTGCATAAGAGCAGGACACAATCACAGGAGAAGAGCAATCTGCTCCCAAGTAGCACCGATCCCCCCTCCCCTCTACAGTGCACAACAAGATACAGATTAGACCATTACACCCAGGGGAAGCCACAGAGTCGCACTCTTTTTCATGGACAGTAGCAGGAAATCGGTGGATTGGAACCAAATGGGGAGCCTTACTCAAACCAGATGTGACCCCGGGGAGATCAGAAATGTTGAGATGTTTTTGCTTTGACATATCCGTCAGTGCTGAAGGTGGGGGTAGGCTGAGGGTGGCAGCAGCCAACTAGATGCTGCTGGATTATATCATGCTGGTCATAGGCTGGCTGGGTTTTAACACAGAAAGTTAGAGGAGACCATTCTGCTGCTATATAGTCAAAACCATGAGTGTATCCCAAATTTCAGTTGGCTCATCACCTGCTTCAGCAGCAAGACTTTGGTCTGGGACCTTCACAGCCCTACTATTGAGTTAACCACATCTGTAGGCTACAGGCTGTTGTGATCAAGCACTGCTGACCAAAGGTACCCTCTTTTTCCATTCAACAGACTTCATAAAGTAACTTAAGTCTGTTTGGACGGGGAAATGAGAAAATTAAAGCATCATCATACTATGGTGGCACATGCTGTGCTGTGAAATCCATTTTAAGTCCCAGCAGGGAACCCAGCACCAAAACCACCACTCTCTGCAACTGGATCTTACCTTGGCTCTTCTGTATCTAATTCTGTCCCCTTGCTT
Source organism: Vidua chalybeata (assembly GCF_026979565.1). Lineage (NCBI taxonomy): Eukaryota > Metazoa > Chordata > Aves > Passeriformes > Viduidae > Vidua > Vidua chalybeata. Next base: position 8,231,756 of record NC_071551.1, on the reverse strand, counting down.
AATGGTAATTAATTTTCAAACCTCAGGAGACAGGAGTGAGTGTAGCATTGAACTGGGTGCACATTTTGCTTAAAGACCAAGCTGTAGATTCCTATGATTAGATGAGGTTATTTTTCTTACTTGCATGAGTTAAAGGCAAATTCTGACATCAAAAGTCTCCAAAAAGTCTTAAATTCTATCACTGTAATGGCTCTGAAGTCAGGTCAGTAGAAAGTAATCCAATGTATTCATTCATTTTCAGTTCTCATGATTATAAAAGCCTGATGCGTGAGTTTTTTGCTTATTTGATTCTGGTAATAATGAAATGAAATGAAATGACGGGAAATCAGTTGCTCCCCTGGCGCGCTCACTCTGTCTCTTCCTTCATCCTCTTTGTCTAAATAAGGAGTACAAAATTAACTTCAGTTAGCATTAAATTCTTTCAGAGCCCTTGAGGACTGTGATCAGTGTATCCTTTATTTTGTGCCAGGCCACAGGACATTTGTAACAAGAAGGTAAAAATCCCCTGACCAGCCTCTTTGCTTCTCTGCTTCTGCCTTAGAGGGAACAATTAATGAATTACCCTGGGTGAGAAAGAGGCTGCATTAGATTAGCGTGAAGTCATGGAGACCTTCTTGGTCCCATTCCAGCACAAACTGTTGCTCTTTAGGGTGCTGCCTACCCTTACGCAAATACTACTGTCATATTTTATCTGTTAATTATGAATATTTCTGTGGGTGAAGTTGTTACTGTCTTTAGGAAGCCTGCACCTAGTCGGTGTCCATTGAAATCCATCACTGCTTATCTGCTGAGTTTTGTAGACTTCGGGACAGGAAGTTTCTGCTTAGCCTAGAAAATAATTCTGTCCTGTTATATCTGCCCCACCAGCTGGAGGAGCTGGCTAGCCAAGAGGACCTTATCAGTTAAGAGCAGGGAGAAGTCAAGTCCTTTCTTGCTCTGTGCTCTCTAAGCATCAAGAACTAAAGGATAAATGCTCCATTGTTTTGACTGAGTAGAGCTTTGCACTCTCCTAGCATAGGTATAAATATGAAATTTAGGGGGAGGAATTGGGCAGGCTGGAGTTGGGTGAACTGGAAAGAAGCCTATGTTTGCCTGCAGAATGTCTCTGGCATCAGAATGAACCTAGGCATCATCCAGGAGGAGTGAGATGCAGGGAATATGGACCTAATGATACAACAGGAGCATGTTGCTGGAGACCCTGTCAACACTCTCATGCTTTATAACTCTATCTGACCCCTCCCAGGGAGGGTGAGGTTCTGGTTTACATTAGCCCAGACAAGATGAAGTGTTGACAGGACTCAGCAAGGTTTGCACTGGAGTTTTGCTTGCTGGCTGCCCCATGCAGTAATGGAGCCATGCATGGTGAGTGTTGCCAACTGGGTCCCTTATAAAACAATCTGAGGGTACAGCTTCTCAAATGATGGAGCAGAACCTCCTCCTTCCCCTTTCCCAATAAATTTAATGACAGTAGCCCACAAAACCAAAATACCTGTTGAAGAACAAGCTGGATTTCATTTTGCTTCTGATGGTGTTTGAATGGTGTTTATCATAGAAGTTTCATTCTCCACTGTGAAGGCCAAATTGCCCAGTTTGTTGTCTGAGTCTCAAAAGGGATGAGTTTATAGGCATAAGAGTCACAGAAATTCCTGTCTGCACCACAGAATACTGTCCTGGTCCACCAGTGAGACAGTGGGAAGTACTGTAAAGACTTTTTCCTCGTGGAAAGGGAAGACGGTGATCTATGCAAATGTGTATTCCACATTCTTAGCTCACTCTGCAGAATCCTTGATAAGATTTACCCATGAAAGTTATGTTACAAAGGCATGTCTTTCCAAGTGAGATTTATTTCACTACTTCTTAAGTGACAAATGAAAAAAAAATCTGAACACGGGGATGTAGTCTTACCCTTTATGTTTCTAAGACCTTGGCAGAGTTCAAGCTACCCTGAAAGTATGGTATGTTTCCAAAATTAGAGTCTTTCAGACCTGAGGATAGTTGCGAGAAGACTAAATAATCTACAAATCAGTACATTTTCCTGAAGAAAATTATAGTTGGCTTCTCTGTGAAGCCCGTTCTAGCCAGTTTGTATGATCTTTGCTTGGAAACTAAACAGAATTGACCAATTTTGATTTATGGCAACTTCCTCTGGCATATGCTCTGCTCTGTTTGCATCATTGCCATGGCAGCAAAGGAACTCTTTATTTGTCCAGCTACCTCGCCACATCCTGCCCTTACGTTGGAGACCTGATTCAAAAAGGCAAGGAAAGCTAGTTAGCATTCAGGAAATTTGACATCAAATGTCATTTTTCCTATTCTGCTCTTGCACATTATCCTTTCAGACTGAGAAGGAAAAGCTGAGCATAACCTCTTTACATTTAGAAAGTTGCTTTTATCTGAGGGTCTTAAGGACTTCCTAAAGCTGTGGTGAAAGTTTCTGGCTTTTTCTGGCCCATGTGGTCTGATGGATTTTATGTTTATGCACAGCTAGCCAGTGTTAAATGAGCGGCACAAACCCAAGACACTGAAGAAGGGCAAGAGAAGTCAGAACTGATTTTAAGGCGGTAGATGGAGTCAGCTGAAAAGGCAGGAAGTGTTCATTCTCCAAAACAAGGAGGTTCTTCTTTTAATGTGGAGTTGAAGAAAGACAGAGAGAGGTGTGACACATGAAACACAGAGACTTAAATTCAAGACGAGGTCTGGAATTCTTATATGTGTGCTTGTGTTCCTTGTATACAAGCACACAATGGCTAATATAGGATGAAAGTGGGGCTCACCTATGTCCAAGAGTTTAAAGTTTATTTGATACTTCATCGGTTCTCTTTTCATCTCATCTCATCTCATCTCATCTCATCTCATCTCATCTCATCTCATCTCATCTCTCTGAAATAAGAGATTTATTCAGTGGCTCTTACTTAATCCTTTGGGGTGTAATCCTTATTTAACCTTTGTTTGGGTGTGCTGATTTGCTTATATGATCAGGCCTTTTAATATGGTTTTTGATTGTTGGCATAATAGCCTTCAGGAACAAAATGAAGCAAGTCTTCCTCGCCACCTGGGGTCCAAATTCTCACATGATCCAGAAACTGCAGTTCAGTGTTGACGAGATGCTTGGGTACTGCTTTCCATGAGTAGATTAGCTGGAGCAACAATGTCAGAGCAAAAGGCTCTGTGATTCCCAGCAGTTATTGCTGGCGTGGATTTTAGCATGGAACAGGTTAATTCAAATTCTCCATTGTTTTTTAAGAGGCACACACTGTGCTGATAATGGTGTCAAAAAGCAGGCTGGATTGGGGTGTTCCTTGAAACAGGCAGACCTGGTATCCTTGGGGAAGAGCTGATGATGGGGTCAGATAATTCACTCTTCATGTTAATTCTTCTATTTGGAGTAAAGGAACAAGTCTGTTAAAATGTTTGCCCAATACTTTGGGGCCAACAGTTGTAATTACATTTATTCTAATACGTATCCATACATTTGGTGACTCACTGATGCAAATCTGCTTGACTACTTCTAGAGGAGTTTGCAGCAGGGGTGGCAGAGGAAGAGACAATCTGGTCCATGAGTTTGAGCCCTGGTGTGAGATTTCTGCTCTTTTATATACCCTTGAAGCTGGGATGGTCTGAGTGGGAGTCTGGATTTTGCGTTTGGTTTGCACTCTTGCTGGGACTCTTCAGCAAGACCTGACCGAAGCACTGAGACAATGTAATTGGGACATAAGTGAATTCCAGTCAGTTCAGGAAACACATCCTTTCAGTTCCTGAAAACATGCTATTATTAATTAATGAGCGCAAATACTAAGGGGGCTGCACGCCTTTCGTTCCTTGGCCTCAGACTTATGTCTCTCCATTCGTCTCTTCTTGCTAAATTTTTCAGTGTTTTTAACATCAGACTGATGTTACGTATAATTACCAACTTTGCACCAAAATTATATTTGACACAGCTTGTGTGGGAAATTAGAGCATTTCAGAGACTACAAATTCACCTGGGAAGATGAGCCAGGCAAGACAAGGCAGCGCAGAGTGGAAGTAATTTGAATATTACATGTGCCCTCCTGAAAATGCCAAAATCATTTAAATTGCTAGAAAGGATATTTTCTCTAATTAGCTGTGTGTGCTGGAGGGTTCATAATAATGCACTGGATTGTGGAAGAATGGACTGGCAGAATAGAGGCTGCCTGTGCTCCATAGGGGGCAGAGAAGAACTGGCAGTAGGAAGAGTCCCCCCCTTTCTTCCCTGAAAAAAATAAAAATATTTATCATCCCTGTAGCTGTTTACAATGATACCTCTCTTTTTAAATGTATAGAGAATGTGCCCAGTTACCTGGTCATGCATAGTATTAGCTACCGAAGGAACCCCGGGAACAGTGCTAGCTGTGCAGCTGTGCTCCAAGCTCAGATCCTACGCTATTGCTGTTTCAGGACGCTCTAACTGCCTTGAGCTTTTCTCCACCCTCAGGCATCACTGCGCTTCTCTCTGACACTTCTTCAGTTTCACAGGGTCCCACAAATACAGTCTCCATTCCCCTCACTTTGCTCTTTTCTCCCTGGGGCCCTGCTGGTAATGTTCTCACTTCCTTCCACAATTACAGTGATAGCCCCAGTTAGGCCAAGCCAAGTCTTTATTTTTTTTATTCCTTTTTAAATATCCTGATGACTGTAGACATTCTGGGGAGATATATGCAGGGAGAACAAGAAGCAAACACACTCTCACGGATCTTCTCTCTTCCTGACATTGATTGTTTAAGCACTAAACCATTCGCTGACTCTTGTGACTCTAAATGATGTGGGGCTTTTTTGAGGTTTTCCTCCCCACAGCTACAGAAACCGCACTGGAGCATGAGTCGCTCTAATGTGAGGGCTTCCACCTGTGACTGTGGAGTGAGGCTGCTGCTGGTTCCATCTCCTTTTCTGCCATCACTGTTCCTGTGGTTTCTGCTTAGTTACATATTCATTTTTATAATGCAATTATCATCTTGTGGGATGAAGGAGGGGAAGACACCCTAATTAGCTGCTTAAAGCGCTTTAAAACTGCATGTGTCCATGTCTTTAAAGGAGACACATCTGTAGAGTGGATGCTGTTGCACTGTGCTGCATGTTTCCAGTGCTGAGCATTGCAGGTCACAAAATTGTACCCACACTGTCCAATCCATGGCAGCGATTTCCCATTTAACTGTCACAAGGTTTGGATCCTATTGCTTCCTTGCACCACAAGGTGTCATTTGCACCCTGGCAAAGGGGATGTAAATCATTACCCTGTTGAGCAAGTGGGGAGTTTTGGCTTGGGAGCTTTTCAGAACTGCTTTATATGGAATGAACAATAACACGAATTTCAAGACAGGGTAGAAATGGGATTTAAACTCCCCCTCCCCCATATGCCTTCCAGGGATCCTGAAGTACTGCAGTCTAGGCTCAGAGGTACAGAGATGTTGTATTTCCAGTGAAATTGTAAGTAGCTGCCTGCATTTCCCTGTGAATCTGTCTCTTAACTGCATGGAAAGGCTGCTTTGTAACAGCAAAGAGGAACTAAATATTGGCCAAGGATGCCAAAGCTAATACCTGCTTTTTGGGAAACTGCCCTCATGTCTTTAGTGTCCACAGAGTGGCTGGGCCCTATGGTTAAGGTTTCAGCATGGTCCTTGGCTTGCTTCTCTTAGAAAGATGAAGAGCTGAATTGATTTGAGAACATTACTCCTGGATAGTTCATTGATTCCTTCACTTGATTTCTGAGGACTGCAGGGAGGAGTGATGCTTGCAGTCTTCCAAAGCACACATGCCCCAGTTTGTGAACATCACAAGCCAGTAGCCTTTTCCAGGTGAGAATGTTCTTGGAGGTTTAGTACCAGGGCTTGGTATTGATACAGTTCCATGTGTTTGGTGGTGATGGCTATCCTTCAGGAAGGATGAAAGGTGAGGAGCCTGGACAGGAAGGGAGGTAGCTGTAGGAAAATTTGAAAAACAAGAAGCATTGTTTTGTTCTCAGTGTTGATCTTTTGTGTAACTTGGGGAACTGTTTACTATTCTTGCACAGGAGAGGAGGGAAGTAGATGAGTAATCAACTCCAGTTAATGACTTTGCTCATAAAGTGGTAGTTACACCCTCTCTCAGACCCATTTTCAAACAACCCGTGGCCTTGATATTACTTTATGTCATCTTCTATATTCCTTTAGTGCAACTTCATTTGCAGCTCAGGATTCAGGATTCTTCAGAGGGTTTCCAATTTTGGCCTGCTCTCTGGAAGGTATCATTGGCCATCCCACTGCAGGACAGTAGAGAGGGTGTGCACCCTTGGCATATACGGCTCCACCTGTAGTAGCAAAGCTGCCATTAAAAACAGCAGGTGATGTCCTCCAGGGAGACTCCATAATGCTTTCCCTATATGATGTAGCATCACCTCTAGCTTACTTACTACGAGGAGGAGTCCCCTGAACAAAGAGCAAGCATTTTCTTCTGCCTCCTTGTTCTAGCTGAGCTGCCACTGCCACCCAAGAAAATTTGCAGTTTTCTTCTAGGACCTGTCCTCTCCATCACCAGCATGATTCCACTAGGTGGTGCCAAGAACTCTCATGCAGATGCAATGAGTCTGAGGCTTTTACTTGCTTTGTACCTCAATGAGAAGATGCCTCTAGCTTGGCATGCAGGCTTTTCAGGAACTGTTTCCCCAAGGGGCCGTTTCCCAGATTTGCCTCTAAATCAAGGAAGAGATTTATGAAGTGGAAAGATATCACAGAGACAAGCTGGCATGAGGGGAGGGAGGGGAAGATTGTCTTCTGTACTGTGGGCAGAATTTTCACAGGCTGTACAATTCATAATTTGTTTTGTGGGATTTCCTTTATTCCTATATTTTCTTTATTTCCTGTATTTTTCTCTAAACAGTATATTTTTTAGTGAGAGGAAAACAAATACAAGGGCTACCCAAAATGATGCACAGTGAGCTCTTCTCTGAACAGCTCTCTATGCCCTTCAGGCCTGACCTGAATCAGCTTCTCATAAAGCAGCCCTGTCCAGCAGCTAGTTCCATCAGTGTATCCTTGCTCTGATTTATCACCCACAGTTTTCTCCTAAACAGAGGATTCTAGGATGCACACAATTATTTTCATTTTAGGAACTAGTATCCCTTAAGACTACCTAGAATCAGCAAATTCCCTATACCTGTCCTTGTATGAAAGACAAACACTTCACTGAGTTTCACTAATGCTGATCATCTCCAGAGTTCTCATTTTAAGAGCAATATCCATATTTATTTTGGTGAAGCCATTAAGCATTGTAGCTAATCTCAGGTGCTGAGAAGTGAAGCAAGTGACATAGCTGGGGATGAAATCCAGCTTCAGATGTTAACTCCTCTCTTCTTCACTTCTCAAGAGCAAATCCTCCAGAACTGTAGAACTTCTTAATTCATCAATTTTTGATGCATATCATCTCCTTAAGGGGTTTCTAAACTTTGGTTGTCAATAATTCCTGGCTCCTGGAGCAGACCCTTGTTTTCCAGATTATTTTAAATAAGCAAATAGAGCAAGTTTGATTTTTTTTTTTTTTAACACACTTGTTTTTGCTCTCTAGTGAATATGATTCATCTCACTTACTTTTGCAGAGTAAATGAAACAAGCTCCGGAAAATGTCTATATTGTGGTTTACTGTTACAGATAGTTAAAAAGCTAGATCACTGCATTTTTACTTTTCCTTTTTTTATTCTTTTACTAATATTTTTTTTAATTTCTGAACTTGCTTGTCTTTATTTTCTGTCTATCTCATTTCTTAGCCCGCTCCTCCCAGGCCTCTGCCAATTTGCCTGCCCTATCTTCTTTCCCTGTCCTCCAAATGACTACACAGGCCACAGCAGTCATATCTCCTTGACATCATCCCATCAGCAGACTGTGGTTGTGCCATGTTAATGTGCATATGTTGTGACAAAAGCAGTACAACCAGATAGGGAAACAGGGGGATCAAGTACCCCCTGAGGCCTTCAGAGAATCACAGGGAATGGGAGGCAAGAGCTGAGTTTTTTTGACAGAAGAGGTTCCAGCTGTTCCGTAGAAACTTCTTAGAGAAAAGGAATCCCCTTTTCCTGCTGAGCAGGTAGCATTGGAACTGGAATCTGAACAAGGCAGATGGGACCAGCTGTGCAGTTTGCATGGTGTAGGAGCCCAGGCAGGGGCAAGACTGAACCCTGTCCATGAAGCTGCAGGGATGGAAAGCAGGGCTGAAGTAGAGCGTAGCTAATGGAAGGTTTGGAATATGGGACAGTCTCTGCTGGAAGATGACTCTGAGATAAAACCATACGAGTAGGGACCCTCCTTACCCCCAGTAGTCCTATCAAACAAGAGCGATGGAACACGCATTGCTTACTCCTGTGACAGGCAGGTATTATCAAGTTTGTTTATTTATATTATGGCCATGACAAAAGATGCTGGATTTAGGTTTAGGTCTGTTGTGCAGAGATCAAGAGAACAAGCTCTAAAAAAGCAGAAGTGAACATAGTTAAAGCACTCACTCTAAAGAAAGTAATGATTGAAAAGGCCTGGCTGAAAAACATAAATGACTCTTATTTCTGTATCTTTCCTCACTCTCTCCTAAAACATGCACAAATGTACAAACCCCATTTTCTTTACTACTCATTCAGAAGCATGGAGTTTATTTCCCTAAATATCATCTCATCTTTACAGTTGGAGTAAATTCCCACCCAACCTAAAAACTGACCCCGTGATTTCTTTGAAAGAGCTTCCACAGCCACCTTGTAATGAGAACAGTGGTAAACTGCTGAGGAGCCCTTTGTGGTACTCTGTTCCATCAGCTGCTCTAATACCTTTTTGATTATCTCAGTGGACACAGATATAAATGCTGCACCTTGGATCCCTCACTTGCAAGCTATCTCCGTTTTTTTGTTGTTTTGTTTTTTTTTTTCACTTTCTTTTTAAAATAAAAATGACTGCTGATGTTTATGCTCCTGTAATACATTATGTATTATTTTGTTTTAAGCGCTGCCTTTTGCATCCTGACAGTAACAATAAAATGTGAGTATGGGATTCCTAATACAGACAGACTAATGTTTCCACTGCTAGCCTTCCCTATCTCTTCTTTTTTCTTTCTGCTCTCTAAGCACTTTTCTAAAGGCTCCTTTTATATTCCTAATAAAATTAGAGCAAAATACATCGATTTACTGGAAAAGAAGGTTTGGATTTTTTTCCTTGGTGATAGCATTTTCTCTGCCACCCACCTCTTAAAAATGCTGGTGAATATTCCGTGTAAAAGATATCCAGTTTCTTCTTTTTAGGTGTTGGGCTTTTTGTTTGTTTTGTTTTGGGGATTGTTAGTGTTTGTTTCAGATTGTTTGTTTATTCAGTTGGTTTTGGTTGGTTGGCTGGTTTTTTCTTGTTGTTGTTCTTTTTTTATCAGTTCCCTGATAATTTTCCCTCCTTGGTTCTGAGAATACTCTGCTTGTTGCCCCCACTGTGGACCATTTTGTCTATGCTGATCTTCTGAAGTAATTACCTTTCATTAATGCATTTTAGTCATATCTCCAAGTACCCGTAAATGGCTGGTTGCTCATAGTGGGAACTGATCTGGATGGGACCTTTTTACTCCTTTTCCATCTACAGATTGTGCAATCCATATCCTGATTTCTGACTTCCATTTTAATGTAATGGATCCCCTCCCTCCCTTGCCCTGCTCCTTATTTGCCTCTAAAACCAACTTCAGCCAGCTGTTAGATTATCAGAACCAACTTGGTGGTGGTGTTACACTGATGTAGGCAACCTTACCTGAGAAATTAGTCCTGTTGTGTTTGTACTGCTGAATCTCACAGCGGTAAGTTGTGCATTGGGCTCTATCTCCTACTGAGATTTGTGTTGATCCCATTGTTTTGCACTCCAACAACAGCCTGCTTGCAGTTACAATAAGGGGAAAGAACAATCAAAGCCAATTGAGTTTGTTCATACTCCATACCACTGGAGAGCTTTCAGAACCCATCACCGTGCTTTGGGGATTTAAGATTTCTGAGATATTCACTTAGTTATGGAGTAGGCTAAAATCTGTCATGCTCATTTAATGAGAGAGGAGGAGAGGAAAGAGACACAGTCACACATGAAAAAAAGCAATTTTCCTTGTAACAGTTGTGTTAAAATATTGATACAGAAGCATAGTGGAAAAACTTAACGAGATGTTAGTGTTAGAAATAATGCCAGCATTAGACATCTCTTGTGTGCAGAGTTTCCAAGATGGTGTTTAGCATTTCTGAGAAAGAAATCTCATGAGAAATGTGGAATTGCTCTACCTGGATCAGACCATGACACTTCAGTCTCGTGTCTTCTCCCAAGGCATCTAAGCTGTCCTGTCTATTACCACAGGAGGAGCTGATAGAGGCCATAGTGTGGTGAAGACCTGTCTGTTATCAAGAAGCTTAGAGTAAGATTCGGTATTGAATGTTCTCAAGCGCCCTGTATACTGTATCTCTTACCAAGGGTACACTTTGAGTTCAGAACTAAGAGCTTGTGATTAAGGCAGTTTGTTGGCAATCTTGATTTCAAACTGTTGCAAAGTTTATATACCTTGGGCATGTCACTTTTTCTGTGCATTATGCTTACGAAATTATTCCACCCCCCCCCTTGCCTTTTTCTCCATGTAGCATCCTTTGACTCTGCAGGGTTTCAAACATGACAGAAAACATTTCTTTTCCATGTGTTTTTTACTGTTTTCAGTGCTGTGATTCCCTCATTTTGATCAAGGCTTCATCTTCTGACACCCAGATGCTCTTGCTGTTTTGGTTCATTGTCAAATGGGGATGTCTCAAGGCTTTTAGATGGTGAGCTTTCATTGGGATGGGTGTTCCCTGGAATCCTACGGCTTCACTTTGGGTTTAACAAAGAGATGTGGATACAATGTGGATGTTTGCAGTAACAGGAACTTCAGAGTGACCCACAAAATCTTTTCCAATGCTGTCCCCTAGTCTTGGGGTCTTTCATTGGTTCTCATGCCTGGAAAAGTCACTGAATTAATACATTCTGCAGAGCAAGCCAAATAGGATATGCTGGGCTTTGTTAATGCAGACCTCTATCCATCAGAGACTCAGCTGAGACCAGTAAATCTGAGCATCCCCTTTAAGATGAAAATGAGAAAGGAATTAATTTTAATGAGTGATGTTTTTGCTGCTGCTTGCCCTGTCGTGTATGGCCTCTGTGTAGGCAGTGTGATCTGCCATGACGTCAGTGCTCTATGATCAAACCTCTTCCAAGAGGGGATACGTTACATGTGTTTCTGTGTCAAGTCCGATCCCTGAAGAATGTTGCCAATCCATTAAGAGCCTGGCAGGCTGTACTGGGAAATGCTAGCATGAGCACAGAAGAGAGAGGCAAGCCTGAGAATAAGGTGGAAGGAAAGAATAATCTCAGCAGCAATTCTGTATCCAAAAAGGACTTCTAGGGATATATTGTCTTGAGCTTGTACTTTGCAGAATGCTGTTCACTTTGCTGAATGGCTTACCAAGACTTCCTAGCAGAAGAGGTTTCCCTTACGACTGCAGACCGTTCCTATACTGTACAGTTTGCTTGGCATCCCTGGCTATTGCTTGTCAATACCTGATATTATAGAGACCTGAGAAAACTATAAGTATGTTGGGCTGTGCTCTTCAACAATCTGCTTTAAATGAAATGCTTGAGCCCTATTAAGTGCTAACCCTTTGAATATCTGCTCCTTGGTTTTACTGAAGGCAGTATGGCTTTGCATTGGATTCAGTAAGTATATTGATTCCTGGTCATAGTGAAAAATCAGACAAAACTGAATTTTGTTTCTCTTCTATCAGACTGTTTTTGTTTATGTATCTGTCTCTACAGAGATCAAGAGCAAGGAAATCCTGGTGCTGTGGTATCTATTGTTGCCCCTAGTGGGCTTCTGGCAATGGACTGGAATGAGAACTGCCAAAATTGTTTTGTCTTTCTTTAAGTGGTATGATACTTATAGATATATGGCTCCCAAGCAGAAAGGATAACCCTTTCTTTCTATTGGGTGTGATGCCAGGAGAGGAGTGTTTTATAGTAAAGAAAGGAAGTGAGGTGAGAATCTCCTGTGGGCTCTGTAGTATTTTGAACCAAGGCTGGACTCAAAGGAGGATGCACAATACAGCATGTGGAGGGCTGAGTCCAGATTCCTGACAACAGTAAATGAATCTTCCAAATTCTTCTCACATTTAAAATTAATTGTTAGGGGAGGAAGGGCAGTTGCTTTTAATATAGATCACTTAACTGTAGATAGATCTGCGCAAGCCCCTCCTTTGCATCCTCTTATGTCAAGGTTTTAGTCTGAATTATTCCTGTTCCCCTCCCCATTACCAACAAGACTTCTGTCTTCCACTGCTGAAATCTCTGTTCATTTAAGCAGGAGGGAGTGGTAGCTCTATCAAAAAACCTACCAAATGTCCAGAGCTGGAAACAGTAATGGAGTAGCAATATGGAAATTGAAAGGACAAGGAGCAGGGGGATTTGCTGCAGTGCTGCTTACTAAATGATCATGGGCATCATTAAATGAGTGGCATCAAGTGCCAAGCTTTCAAAAGCTGTCTATCTCTTTCCTGGGGAAGTTCCAACTTGATTACCAAGTGCCCTGCTTGAGATGCACCTTAGAAAGGAACCGTGAAAAATATAGAATCATATTTTTTTGAGAGAACTAAGGGGGTGATTTCTAGCCAATTTTCTCATATTTGCACCATTTTGAGTGAAAACTGCTCAAGGCACCTGCCATGTTGCTCATGAAGATGGACTCCCAAACTGTTTCCATTCTCTTTGCTGGCATACATTAGTGAAGAATCTTTCTTTACCAGACTTACTAGCCAATCTGAGCACAACTTATCACCAGACACTTTTAATGAGAATACTGACTGGTGTTGCCTTCTGGGATCCCAATGTGACTGACCCAGCGCTGCTGTGTGAGACAGGAGTCAGTCGTGCGTTCTTGGTGCAGACTGATGGATTTGACTGGGACCCTGGCTACACCCTGTGCTTGTGAGCTGCTCTCTTTTTGCCAGCTTCCCCTCAAAGTGCTGAAGTGCCCCCACAAACCACATGCCCAGAGCACTCCATTCAGGTTTGTTGGCCTTCAAATCCCAGTTTGCCTGGTCCCTGAAGCAGCCTCAGAGAGCAATCAAAGCCACTGCAGTGCAATTTCCGACTGAGAATTTCCTTCCTATTTCTGAGCGAATGTGTGTGTGTGTATTTACGTGTTAAAAAAAAAAACAAAAAAAAAAAAAAAAAAACAAAAAAAAACCAACCCCACAACATTTTGGTTTTGTGCACTAAGCACTTTTGAGGGCAATATGGGGCCCTGTAATATGGAGGTTTATAACCTCCTCAGCTAATGCTCTCTGACACTCTGTTTTGATATCATTACTACATTATACTCACAATTTTTGAGTGAAAAAATACAGTACTTAGAAAGTCGAAATTCATAAATAAATTCATGTCAAACCGCACTTAATATTGATTTTGTTAGTGTTCAGATTCAATAATAAGGTACTGCGTGCATGAATATTTAAATATAATCATCATTTCTGCATCTCCTAATGGCCTCTGCTCTTCTACACTCAATTTAAACACAATTTAAAAACTATAATGTATTGAAAAATACTAGGATTTAGCAATAAATCACCATTGGGATACTCCAAGCCTTTTATAGGATAGCTCAATATCTGCTTCTCAAGGGACAGCACAATTAGATTCATGTTTTTAAACTTCTCAATTATCCATATACCATAATTTTATGTGAAAGTTTGTTTCTCTTCTTCCCCCCTCCACCCCTACTCCCCCTCCTCACCCTTCACCAGATACTCTCCCAGTAGGAAGCGGAGAAATCGCTAAGTGTTCTCTTAGCTGGGTTAGTATAGTAAAAAGGAGTCAAAGGTCACAGTCCTCAAACTGAATTAAATCCAGAGGCTGTCAGGGAAAGCAGAACGCTGACTCACTTAATCACATTATTTGGGGAAAAATATAGGGGGAGGAGAGATATAAAATGACTCAAAATGAACTCACCAAGGAGGAAACGGAGTTTTTATATTTATTTAAAAAGCAATATTCGTCTTTATCAAATAGACGCAGGGTGGTTCGATGAGGATGGAGCTGGCTGGTCATTTGCGCAGTCGCAGGCAGGAGGGCTCTGGCAAGCAGATTTTTCCCGAGCAGGATCAGTGAGGGAAGGATGCAGTGCCCTCGATGCCTTCAGTGCCAAGCTGGGTTGTTTATTGATGGGGGGTGTTTCTGTAGTGCTGGTCGCTAACTCATCTGCAAACCACACCCTTTGAGGTAGGTCATTATCATTATCCTCATTTTACACATGGAGAAACTGAGGCACTGGTGGATGAAGTTGTTATGGCAGAGTCCCAGTGACAGATCTGGGTCTTTGGGTTCCTAATGCTAATCCCTTTGCCCAGGCTATATGGCCATTCTCTCTCACCAGTGTCCTCAGAGACCATGATGGAAAGAGAGATGAAAAGGATATGGTGCTGGAATCTGATACAGTAGCACTAACATTTTAGGAGAGCAGCAAATCCCAATGGCATTGGCATGGGATTAACTCTGCTGGTCCTGAGGGCGGCTTGCAAGTTTTGTTCAATGTGTTGCTATCAGATGGGAGGAAATTGTCAGTAGAGGAGTGCAGGTCTGGTGTCCAATGGAGAGGACATGGCCATGTCACTGGGTGATGCTGGCAGTGTCACACAGTGCCCTTGCAATGCTTTATAAATCGTTATGTGGGGCTGGGAGTCATTGTTGGTTGGGGATCAAAGTGTGGCCTGACTAACGGCATCCGTCCACCTGATGGCAGAGGGAGGGCAAAGGTCTGCTGAGGGGCACACAGACTGCTGACCTTTACAATCCCCAATCAAGCAGCCAGAACTCCAGGCCACACTCTATCTGGCTGAGTTTTTGCTTATATTCCATATTTCACCTAAATTCATTAGAACTGTTTTTGAAAGAAATTTAGTGTGTTTCATTGGAAGTAGTTTTTATCTCATACATCTGCCAAAGCATCATCTCCTGCTGCCTCAGGATCACATCAGACCTGTGAAGTCCTATGACTGGATAAAAAAGATGTAATTGATGGGAGAAAACTCTAACCCAGATGAGATGCTGCCATTCTATCTGCCACAGTTTGAAGGTCTGTTCATTTTTTTTTTTTTTTTTTTTGTGGGTGAGTAAGACAGACATTCCTTTCCTTGATAGGCAGGAACCACTTTCACCTCTAATAGTTCTAGAGCTCTTTTGTCGAGCTGTTGAGTTGATCTGCAAAATATGTTTGTAATCCTGATACCAAATATTGTCCACCTTCCTGTGGGGAGGAAGGGACAGCAAATTTCTCTTTAAGAAGCAAAGCAGGGTCAAGAAGATTATTGCAAGAATTATGCAGGTGCATACGGAGTTTTAATGATTTTTTTTTTCTAGGCTGTTTTTGAGCTTCTCCAAAGTGTCAAAAAGTAAAATCAAAGTCTTATGTGAAGGAAACCGTTTATTGGCAAGTGCAGTTCATCGCATGATTTCACTAGTTTTTCAGTGTATAGAGTATTAGGGAGCACCTGGATCTGTGTTTTAGGGAATGGAATATTGGCACTTGTTGAAGGTCCACTGGCATACAGCACTTCAGCTTGGTGGAAGCTATTGGGGAATGCACACCTGAATGAGCGGCAGACTTGGACTTACAGATGGAGGTACAAACTCCAGAAGAGCCCCAACATCTCTCCAGGAGGTGTCAGAGGAGGAAGACAGGTACTCAGAGAAAAAGCTGGCAGCAAAAAGTATTGAAGGTTTTTCACACTTGCCTGCTCACACACTCTGCATAGCAACATATAACACAACAGCAGGAATTTCCTGTCCTGCCTAACGTGGTTGTCCCTTTCCCATTTATTTTCCGTTGTTCTGACAAGATACCCGATACCGCTGATATTGCAACCACCCGATTCTCTTCTCAGGACCATCGTCCTGTCGCAGTAGATGGAGGGAGCAAGTGAAGCCCTCAGTTCCTGCTGTTCACTGGACCGGCCCGTGGTCTGCAGGTGGCGCTCTGGCCCTGCGGGGGGGCCTTGGGAGCGGCTGGAGCCCCGTCCGTGCGGGATGTTCCGGCACGAGTGGGCCAGAAGCAGTATGCCAGAAGCAGTATGGTGACAGGAATGGGTCGTACTTCAGCCCGTGACTGAAGAGTCCCCGACTTCAGAAAGACATTCAGCGACTTTCCCTGCATTTGGTGCTGGCCATTCAAAATTGGTCATCCTTTTGTTACAGCTTCACTTCTGTCACTTTCCATCCCAGAGTCTGTTTTCTACAGAAAACAACCCCTCCGTGCGAGGTGTTCCAGCTGGAGTGGCGAGCTGTCTGGAGCCCCCTCTGTGTGGGATGTCCTGGCTGGGGTGGGGGGCACGTGTGCCTGGCTGAGCATCCCCACCACAAGGGGTGCAGGCAGTGGAGGGATGGAGGGTCAACCCAGTGCTCACCAGCTGAACTGGGTACCAGCTGAGCATTGTTTGAAGCAAGTGTGCTTGGTGAAAAGCCGCTGGTATCTGTGGCCCGTCCCAACAGATGTCACCAACAGATCTGTATTGATTCCAAGGTTGGGACCTTGTCAATGGTGGAGGCAGATGGCATGTTGCTAATAAGTAATGAGTGCTGCTGGCAGAGTTGTGAGGAGAGTTTGGATCAGTGGGATAGTGTAGTGGCATGATGCCATGGGCAAGTAAGGGGCATCTTTGGCCATCTTTGCCCTCTCGACATTCATTCCTTTTTTTCTGACTATGTGAACATTAAATTTCTCATCCTCTCTGAATCTTTGCTTTTTAAATTGTTTTGGTTTTTTTTTCCCAATCTCTCTTTTCTCTCTTTTCTACTGTTTTTTTTTGTTTGTTTGTTTGTTTGTTTGTTTCTTTTTTTTTCTTATTTGATGCTCATGCCTTTGCCTAGAATGTTTTTGGCTACCAGTAGCATCCCTTTCATGTTTATACCTCACTGCATTAGGTTGTGTAGGAGAGGGAGGTAAGACAAAGGACTTTCCTGCTGGCTGTTGTAGAAGAGGGTAGGTGTTACATTGGGTCTGGAAAAAGGTCTGTGGATCACTTTGGATAAGCATCTTTGATTCCAGACCTGGTGATAGACATACCACTGCTCAGTAGATTGGATTTCTAACTGTTATCAGACTTGCTTCAGTTATCAGAACAGGAGCCAGAACTTGCAGCACTTCCATGCACAGACTATGAACAGCAATAGCAGGGAAGACATGCATCCAAGCACATAAACACTTTCACTCTAAGAAGTGCTAGGTACATTTGTAAGTGCTTATGTGCACTAGGAATTCAATGTATACATCACGAACGCTCAAGAAGAGCTCCTCCTAGCTTCCCAGAGACAGGTACACCCGAATGAATCAAGTGGTCACTATTGTATGTATATAAGGTTTTTCTGCTATCTGTTGTGTGGCAACATGAATAGCACAGCAGGCTGTGAAATACCTACTTTTTTTGATGGCAAGCAACTGGAGAGTATGGCTAAACCAGGAGAAATTCCAGCACAATTGCTTTGCTGATGATGTTTTTGTTAATTTTATGGGCTGGCTGCATTTCCCAGTGCCAGATTACATTGTGCCTAAAGTCCTCTTATGAAGGAAGATGCCTTTCCCATTTCCTGCAGAAAGTGACTCAAGCTCAGCATCTTCAGCATCTTCATTTAGTGATGTCACATCACACAAGACACCATTCTCAGTAGTGCAGAACCTGGGGTTACATTCTTTACCCATGTGCCCAGCAGTTGGAGACTGCCATTAGAGTCCTGAGTGATACCTGCTGCTGCTTTTCTTATTGATCTCTCTGAATTAAATTTGATGACCAGAAGAAACATGACCAAAGAAATACACTCAATGTGAAGGGTGGATGCCTTACTCTTTCAGTTGTGATCCAATAATTTTTATTTCAGTACTGAAACAAAAAAACAATTTTGAGTTTCCTTTCCTGTGATAAGGGCTTTTGACTTCTACCTAAGATGCAGCTTTCTTTGTTATTGTAATTTCTGGATTAGGGAAATAGCTGCATTCTCTTTCAGAACCTGACTATAATAGCTAAAAATCTGGACTGGGGTGAAGCTCCAGGGAATCTGTTTGCAAAGGGAAGAAGCCCTAAGTGCCTGTAGAAGCTGGCTCTGCATTTGGCCTCAAAGCTTCTATTTTCCTAAAAAGGAAAGGGCAAAAAAGCTTTGGACACTGTTTCTTTGAAAGCTGTGAAAATTAGAACAGGTGTGAGCGCAGGCAGCTGCTAGGGTGCTGTGTGCAGATATTCCTGCTAATGCCTCCTTAGAACTTAATCTCTGAAACCATCTGCTTGTGGTGAGCACATGTCCCGGAGGCAAGGGGGGGCAGAAGCAAATCCAGCAGCCCTACAACTTCTTCCACTGTAGCCTGAGTCAGAATTTTGAATGGCAGAAGAGGATTGAGTTGTGTGTCAAGAGGCTTTAGTCTCAGATTTTATGAAGCAGGAAAACTCCTTTGTCAGTTCCCCAGGTTCAGGGTGGTTATTGATGAGTCTCCAAGGTCAAGATCTAACTCATGACCATCTGAACAAAAACAACACACAAACCGAACTGTTCTGCCATCAGCAGAGAACCCCATGTTCCCACAAATATGTGGGATCATTTTTTCTTATTTGAGGTCTCTGTCTGAATAAGATCAGCTAAATACTCTAGCCTGTGCATTACTCTGGTTTTCTAGTCTGAAGTCACTGTTGAGTCAGTCCTTTGGGTTGTCACCTTTACTACAGTTCTCCTGATATCTCCACTGGAGCCTCCAACAGTTATCTTTGAACAAATCACTTCCCTTCCTCATGCCTTTTTTTTTTTTTTTTTTTAACTTTGGGAGAGACAGGTGTCTCTGTTAGTTTTTCAGCACAACATATCAGAGGATCAGAGATGTTACCAAGTGCTAAGAAGTGAGTCAAACTCACCCACTGCTGCCTGCTTTGCTGCTCACTCTTTACCAGTGTACATTTGTTTGCAGAGGCCAAATTGCTCTCAGCCACTGACCTGTTAATGAAAAGCTATCAGCTCTGGAAAAAGAAGAAAGTAGTATTAGCCACCGCTGCCCTGTGACTGCCAGAAGCAGTATGGTGACAGGAATGGGTCATACTTCAGCCCGTGACTGAAGAGTCCCCAGCTTCAGAGAGACATTCAGGGACTTTCCCCGCATTTGGTGCTGGCCATAAAAAATTGATCATCCTTTGTTACAGCTTCACTTCTGTCACTTTCCATCCCAGAGTCTGTTTTTTACAGAAAACAAGCTACATTCATCAAAAATGACAGAACACAGACTTAATGTAATCATGTATGGGAACATGAATTGCAAATGCAGAACACAAGCACTAAAATGTATTTTCCATTACTGCCACAAAATGAAATAATCATGAACATTTTCCCCAAGAATGAGAACACATGTAGAGTACACTGACACCTAAAAATCTGCTGCCATTCCCTGGCCTCAGGTGCAGGTAGGCTTTGTGCTTATCAGCAGGGCAGAGATCTGCTGGTATCAGAGGAGGTGGTTATGTTATAATCCTCACCATGGAAACTTGTGTTGGTTATTAGTTATACCAGTTTCTGCAGGCTCGTTTGGGTGACCTTCTGGCTTAAGCATAACTGAGCAGAGGTGCTAGAAATACAGACAGTGTAGTGTTGCTTAATTCTAGATTCTACTTCTAGTTACTATTGGATTGCTTGCTGGTAACATCGAACAAGTCCTCTCACCCTTGCCTCCTTTCATAGGTAAGCTGTAAAACTACAGATGTACCTATCTAAAAATAAAATCTGTTAAATGATTTACAATTGGTGCAAGACAACATGTTAATCAAATTCTTCCTTTCCCTTGCAGACACACTGGACTGCAGTTTTGCCATCTGAACATTTGCTATACTGCACTCCAGATGTGGCTGCCTTTCATAGACAGGTAAGGTTATACCTGTCTGATTTTTATATATTATTATTATATCAGATTATTTTGTTTGTAACTTGCTTTAGTATCAGAAACGTAAATGATTGGATTGCCTCTTTTGATCAGGCTGTCAGAAGACACAATGAGGAAGGATAATATAATTGGGAATAGCCAATCTGTAAAACTAAATCCAGGACTCGCTCAGTTATTTAGATTATATTAAACATATGCAAGTTCTTATCCAGCCTGTACTTGCCACAATTCTGCAAATACAAAGCTACTAATAAGGGGTGTTGGAGCCTGCCCTGCTGAAGGATAGTTGGATATGTATCATCGTGATGTCTGGAAGGGAAACTACTAGTTTGATCAAAGCCTTGTACTCAAGACAGCGCTGAGTGCTGATGGAATGATGGAGAGAATAAGGTAGAAAGACTGTGGCTGGTTTACTTCTCATCCAGCAGAAGATGTTATGAGGGACTTATTGATCTCTGATTCAGCCATGGTTATGAGTTAAATGATGGAATATATTTGAAGAGACCAGTCTAAGTGCAACCAACAGAAGGTGCTGAAAAGAACGGCATGCTGTGCTGGGGTGAACTTTTTTCCCCTGTCATAAAGAGAAGAGGGAGAGATTTTGTTCTAAATGAATTAGAACTATGACTTTGCATGAGAGCAATTCAGATTATAAAAAATACATAAAACTACTAGACTTGGCAGCTGTAGAATCCGAGAGAAGTCTGGATTTGGAAGAGATTCTTAACTTTTTTGTAACGTGACAGTAAGAAAAAACATTTGGTCTTAAGTATCTTTCCAGCTGTTTACACAGTCTGTGTCTTCTCTGACAAGTTTGCTTAAGGGACTTCACATTGACGTGTTCATATGGTCATCTAAATGCAATTTCTGTATATATGTACACACATATCTCTACATCCTTGGACATTTGACACACTTTATGTGCATGTATATAATCTTATCCAATTAACTTCCTCTTTGAATTAATGTGCTTATGCACATATGCATCAGTATGTCCCAAGGTGCATATATGTATCTTTGTTTATATTCCCATGCATGCATGAGGTGATCAACATAGTCAAATTAAAAAATTAGGTTATTCCAAATCTGTGTTATTTCTCATTTCATTCCCAGGGGTAAATGGACCCATTTCAAATGAAAGGTAATCTTGGGACCTGAAGTTTTACATTTCAGCATATAGTGTGGTTTTAACACTCTGTACCATCAACTGTGAGCTCTTCAGGGCAGTTTGTAGATTCCCTTCCTGTTTATGCAACAAAGGCAATGTCAGATTGTTCAAGAATTTAGATGCTAGGACACTGCAAATAGTTAATAAAAATGGTCAGATTCTATGGAAAGATTAGATGAGCTGGGCAGGCAGGACACCTAAATAAACTACAAATCCATCCATATGAACTTGTGCAGAACATTTGTCACTGGTTTTTTCCATTTGTTTGAAATACTTTCCCTACAGCTTTGAACACTTAATCATTTCAGTGTTGGTTTTGCATGGCTCATAAAATCTAGCACATGTGGACATTACATAATCTTCTGCAGAACTAATATATATATGCATATGTAGTAAAAAACCACAAACTTTTATAAACTTTCACATAATACATAAAATTTCATCATCACAGGTAACCATCTATGTACAACTTATGTGGGTCTTCAGAAAGATGTGTGTCATGCATACATTTACACTGACTTACATACATAAATTTTATGCTTTTAGCCAGGAGTGTAGGCACAGGTATTCATGGAAGCAGGGAATCCAGTAGCCCGTACAGGTAGCATGTTGGCACCTTCCAGAAGAGGGCACCTGTCTCCCGATGCAGGCAGCGTTCCCGAACCAATGGCTCCCAGCCTTTCACACCTGGGCACTCACATCTCACCTGCCAATTTGAGGTTAACAGTGCCAGCACAGAGTGAAATATTAAGGCGGCTGCTTGAAATTCAGTGTTTCTTTTAATTAATGGGTGGATGCCACAAGTTGATCCAATCCAGCTCTTAAATTAATCTTAATTACATAGATTTTGTAACTTTAGCATTAGCCAGCCACACAAAATATGTATTTCATAATCCTAGAAACGGGTGAAAAAGACTGCTGCTAAGCTGAGAAGTCAGCTGATGATATTATCAGCCTCTGTGGCTGTGTCACTGGGGTGTGTCTGAGATCTTATCAGGAATACCAAATTAATTCCCTCCTGCAAATATCAAAACAAGCTTTTTTGCTGGCAAGTAGGGAATAGGCAAGAGATTCCTAACCTGCTATATTTGGAATTTCTGTGCCATCCAGTGCTGATACAGTAAAGAACAGAAGTATCGGGAAGGGAAGCTGGTGATCTTTCCTGTTTGGTAATTAGTTTTGAGTGTCTACCCAAAGAGTGCTACTCAAGCCTTTTGCTGTTCATGGTATACTTGTGGATTTTGGGATCAGGAATTCTGCCTTAGTAGCTCAACCACTGACATGCTGTGTGTGCCTGGTCAGGGGGTGGGAAGCTTTCTATCTCTGTGCTTCTGTTTCCCTCCTCTGTGTGTTTGTTCAGACTTCCTTTTTACTAACTAGGAGCTGCCTCTTAGCATGTGTCCATTCAGCCCTCTATGACATGTAGGTGCTACAGATTTTGATAACAGATAAACTGAATTATCTCAGGAGAACTGACATTTGTACTCCCTGCTAGGGATAAGCATCTGGGATCTCTCTGAGCATGCATCATGCCAACTTTAAATAGAAAACACAGCTGGGAATATATGGTCAGGGATATTCATAGGAAATGCAGATACACAATTTGCCTAACCAGTCACTGCACATTCATTAAACAGGAAGCAGGCCTTGGCTGTCCTCATGGATTGGCATTCTCTTGGGATTATCATTGCTGCTCACTGGATTACTCTCCTGCTTCTGCAGAAAAAACTTGAAAAATTATGGAAAAAATGGAAGTAAACACAATGAAAAGTTATTATTTAGTCACCTTGCTCTAAATTTGAGTCAGGATGAGAGAAGTGTCTGTGCATAGCCTGGCATGACTGGTTGTGTGGTGGTGAAAGGCCATTTGAGAGCCTTTTCTGTCACTGGTGCACACTAAGGGTAGAGGAAGACAAATGGGAAAGCACAGCTAATCTCTCTGTGTACACACATGCACCTGCTGCACACAGGCATACATACACACTTGTGCACACCTACACCCTTTATTTGTGCCTTCATAAGCATCCTCTTCTTCTTCATTTACTTTACAATATGGAAATTTAGAGAGATTTACCTGAAATCTTTGTAGAAATAATTTTTCTCTAGAATGGGCTTGTGAATGTTAATCTTACCTGTGTGTTCTCTCAGTGCCTATCTGTGTTATATACTTTGTTGCAAGACAGTCATTCCTCTTCCTTAATCTTTAAAATCCTTTTTGTATTTGGCTGATTTTCTATTGCTGGTAAAACTTCCTAGCAATCTTGCCTTCTTTTCCTGAACTTGCTTTACAGGGTAAGGTTAGTTTGGGTATCAATTTGAAGGATTGTTTTCATAGTACTTTTGGAACTATAAGTGGGAAAATGTTAAACCTCATGTCAATTTGCCTAATTGATGGGAAACTTGATCGTAGCCAGGGAGGAGTGGATTTCCCTACTTCCGTTTTATGAATAATTTGCTTATCTGAAAAGAAAGAAAATGTAGTAAATCCTACAGCAAATGCAACTGTCCTCACAGGTGGAAATTCTCCCAAAATACAGAGAAAAACCAGGGAAATTATGTGCCCAGCTAGCTCCCTTGGAAACTTTATAATGGTGAACTTGGCTATTTGATTTGTGGTTGGAACTGGTGGAGTCTTCTGGGGACTCAAATTATTTTTTGTCCAATCTTGTCAGATTTCTTGTGCTTTTTCTTCAAAGCCCTTGTAATGGTAACAGAATCTGTATTAGATAGATTGCTCCTAAAATACGACATCATTTCCTTGCTCTTGAGATACTAGAACACGCTCACTTGTGCAATTTCTGATCTCCAAGGATTGCTGGAGTTTGTGTGACTCGAATAGGAATGACACAGAACTTCCTCCGTATTTGAATTTGAAAACCTTAGATGTCTGAACTCATCCAGCTATGGGGAAGAAGCCAGCAGGCAAATGGAGAAACTGTTCCAGCTTTCAGTGTAGGTAGGAAGCAGAAGGAGTAAATGTTGGCCCAAAGGGCTACAATAAATAATGAGAGCTTTTCCAAGTATATCAGGGGAAAGAAATACAATAGAGAGGGTAAGCCCATTAATAAATTAGGAGAGCTGGAATCAATGGTGATTCTAAAATGGCTGAGCTACTTAAGTTTTGTTGGGGTTTTTTTGGTTGCTTTTTTTTTGTTTGTTTGTTTGGTTTTTTTTGTTTTGTTTTTAATTGGTCTTTAAGAAGAAAAATATAGAAATGGAATATGGACCATTAGGAAGTAATGAGCATCTTGGCACCCTGGCTGTTGATGTAAAGCAGATAAGGGAACACTTGAAAGAATGGATAGCAGCAAATGCAACTCCAGCTGATGAGCATCCTGGGATGTTTGGCTGCTGAATTCACTGAACTGCTGGCAGGTGTTTTGAAAAGTTGTGGATTAAACAGGCAGGTCCTTCACCGTAAGTCCATATCAATAGTTCTGGGACAAAGAGCAGCCTTACAAAGCTATCAGGAGCGATCCCCACAATTACAACTTTACACAGCCATTGTAGTCTCAATCTGAAGAGGCGCTAAGATGAGGTACATGAGTTTCAAGATGCTCAAGTTCAGAAATTGGCTGGACTCACACTGGCCCAAAAGAGGTCTAAGACTATTATCCGTGACCCTTCTAGCCACCTTGCTTTTCCTTTCCTCAAGCATAAACTCAAACTGTTATATACACTTATGGATGACAGCATACCTTCTTCCTTACCTGCATATTAAGAGGTAAAACAAGGAAATGTTTATGTTGGAAATAGGAATTGCTATCAAGATGAAATTTGAACTTACAGTTGCACGGTAACTGCTCAGAGGACTTGATAGCACTGCTGAAGTCCAGCAGTGAAGTCCAGGCAGAGTTTCCATTTAAAACAGGGGTCCCAGAGGAAAAAATCATCCATTTATGGTCACTGAGGAAGCAGGTTTGGCCTATCATAATTTATTAATAATTCACTTGTGATAATGCCCAGGGATGCAAACACTGGTGTGTTAGAAAAGGCTCTGAGCAGAGGCTGAGTAGGGACACTGAGCTGTCTCATCTCTTCAGTAATTGAGCTCTGGTTCAAGGCTCCTAGATCCTGGTAATGAATATAATTAGTTCTAATAATGGGTGAGGTGATACCGGCAAATGAGAGACAGAGGGTTCAGCTGGATTCTTACGGCCCTGTTCTTGTTAATGCAGAGGTCCTTTTACACTAGTCTGGCAGTGCAAAGAGGTCTGAAAGATGAGGAGTTAGGAGGTTACCCTGTGGATCTCTGGCTGGAACATTTGTTTCTGCACATCTCAAAAAGCTGGAGGGAATCAAATACCAAGCAAATACAGAGGACTGAAATCTCCATAAATCAGTACTGTGACTTTGATTGCAATAAAGCTATGCTGATCAAGGCCAGCTGAGGACTTGATCCAGGGAATAAATGATTATTGCCCTTGGTCTGTAAGTCCAAAGTCAAGTCCTTCATACGACATGTCCCATTCAGTGTTAGAGAAGGTCATATTTTGCCTCCTTCTCTCCACCTGGGCTGTCTGCTCTCCTCTGGATAAACAGTATTTCCCTGTTGCATTCCCAGTCCCTCACGCTTCACCAGAATTAAATTCATCATTCATTTTTTATGGTTTATACATAGCAGTAATTTATGTTTTCAAATATATTGAGGTCACACTTTAGCAGAAAAAGACTGTTTCACATTTAAATTGAAGGCATGTTCATTCCATTAAACAGAGCTGTTTTGGATAATTTTAAAAGGCTAAAAGTAGTATAAAGTAACATTAAAATAAAATTTGAGAGATGTAATTACACCTAATCCTACCATAAAATAATCAATACAGCATTACATTATTTCTGACTTCCCCAATTATAGCCTTTTTTTTGTTAAGCTTTTGAATATTGATGAGGTCAGGGTGTCACAGTCGACTCTCTGAGGTCTAATGGAGGTGGAATTAAGGTGATGTCCTCTCCTATTATGTCAGCACAAGGAGGTGCACTCTATACTTTCTCAAACTGGAGCGATAACATGGCATCAGAAGAGGATACCTTGGCAACATTTCTTGAGCTGATATTAGGCTGCACTAAGTGTGTGCTGACTGGGAAGTTGGAGGTGCTGTCTCCCCATTGCAGACCTGCTCAATTATATACGCCAAGATGCAGAGGAGGTGATGTTCACATCAACAGAGATCATTAACAGTTGAAAGACCAGTGTGTGTGAGGTGACAAGAACCAGTTCCTTCCAGTTCAGCCAGGGCTTTCTGTGTTTTCTCTGCTCTCTGTGGGAAAATGAAAAGGCATTTTGTTGCGGCAGTTTGTTCCCTTCTCTTCCCCTTTAGACCTACCCCTCCACGTGACATACCACTCACTCTGCTAAAACAGCCCAACCAGGTTGCAAAGCATTCACCCTTTACGAGCCTTGGTGTGTGGATATGCAACACAACAGCAAAAGTAGGACAGCTGCTAGGATTCAGTACAGGTGACTTATTTTTCCTGTTTTCTCAGAAGGTATAGGTCTGCATCTGAGGGAGTGTCACCCTCCAGCTCTCAGCTGAAAAGGATCTGCTTTTGACCTGGTCAATGCTGTTATTCCTTTAGGCATCTTGGAGTCATCAGTGGATTTTCATTTGGGAATTCTTTCTGTGTACAGGAAAAAAAAATCACCTACCTGGAGACAGATGTATTTTCTTGTTTCAGTGTGTACGCTTCTAACTATTTTCATACTTTGGTCTATGGTAGTCTAGCATTTAAAGCAAGGGATGAAATACTGGGTGGCCCATGTTCTGCACCCAAATTTCTCCTAATCTACTGTTTTGTGCCTTTATGCAAATGGTTTAGCATTTAATCTAGGGAAAGGGCTGGGATCTGAAGAGACGTTCAGCCACAACCTTGGGAGTCATATTTTGCCTTCTGGGCTTATGTCTCTCTATCCATACAATGAGCATAAGGATTTTTTAACTGAGGTCTGTTTTGCACAATGGATCCAAAAAAAGGTTTCTATGATTTTATTAAACTTCTTGAAGAAAGGCAACTACATGTCATTTTCCTGGGTTCTGATCATAAATATTAAGAAGGATGGAATTTTAGAACAGAACCAAATTGAGCAGTACCACTGCATTATCCCTTTTACATTACCACAGCATCCTCAGATTACAGAGCTCATAACAAAAGGAAAGATAATGAACAGGCCCCTATCATTACCATTAATAATAAAAACAATATAATATATTTTTTAAACTTTCCTTAATGCAACACCAGCCCAGTCATCCCAACATGCAGATTATCACATCTTTCCAAACATATATACATAAACATAGCTGAAAGTGTCAGCAGGGAAAACAGGCAAAATACAATTCAGATGCTGGACCTCACTCACCAACTGCATTTCCCCAGAGGGACCAGTCCCCTCCCATGACCCTTTCCACACAGCCACTCTCCAGGCTTCCTGGCTGCCTATTAAGTTGTGATTTCCCTTACACCTGTGCTGGCCCTGGGCTCTGGCCACATGTGTGCCCCTGACCCTCCTCAATTCTGCTGTGCCAATTGTTTGTTTGTTTTTTTTTTTTTCCCTGGGACCTCTTCCCACATACACCAAATTCTCTGCTTTCCCCTTCTCTCACCCCCTGCCATTTACTCCACTCACAAAATTTTGTACCTGCTTTGAAATCTAATTGTTAAAGCTCTTGGTAGAAGGTGGATATTTGCCCCAAAGCAAACTGACAGTGGCTCTCCTTCTGCAGACACAAGACAGCCCCGCTCTCCTGATTAGCCTGAATTGCTTTCAATTGACTAACATAACAAGCTGCTGCTGCTTTTTCTTTTTTTTTTTTTTTTTTTTTTTTAATTCGAAAATGGAAGGGACACTATTAGGAAATTTACATTTGTGAATATGATATTTAATTAGCAATATTAATAAATTAATAGAACTAAAGGACCTTGTTGAAACTCCAGATTAATAAAACATGCTCTAGCTGAGTAAATGAGGTGAGTCAGGCATATGTTGCCCATAGAGGATACAGGGGAAATCTCACTCATGAAACACCCCTTAAAAAAGGAGTGGGGGCCAATAGAGAATTGGGGAAAAGCTTTTTCTATCTTACAGTATCTCTCATGCTTCAATACTAACCCTTTCCCTATTCTGCCACAATACTTTTACAGGAAATTAGGTACAGCTTCTCTGTCCACCTTTCTCTTTGACCTGCCAAGAAACTGAATGAGTCAGTGGCAGGGAGTGAAGGAGAACCAATGCTTGGAGCTCTAAGGTAACAGCAAGGACAGTGCAGGGCAAATGCCTAGGAATATTTGGTCAGATCCGTAGAAAGCAATAAAGGAGACTTACAGCATTTTCTGATCTGATCTGCTGCTGAACATGGAGCACACAGTATCACTTAACTATGACTGTGTCCAGCTTGTGTCTCCAGGGCACTTGGAGGGTTTTGGCTCAGAGGGACCCTCAGTCTGTGGCACATAGAGCAGGTCCACGCAGGAGCGATGTCTCAGTGTGGGCTCAAGAAGGGATGCAGCACAGTAATGTCACTGTGGCCGCAGCTGAGAAGAACGACTGCATTAAGCAAAGGTCTGGCACAGCATGAGACAAATTGCTGTGAGGTTCATGGGTGTCAGACCCAGCCAGGTGTCCCAGCCTTCATGTATATCTGTCACTGCTTTGTGGTTTGGGTGCTGACCCAAACTTGGGGCCAGTCCTCTGCTACTCACTGATTCACCAGTCTGCAGGGCACTTCAATATGTTGTAATTTAGGCACAGCCAATTTGGGGACAACATTTCTGTGCCTGATCTGCCCTGGAAAAATTTCTCAGAAGAATGCGGTACAGTCCTTTCCTATACTACTTCATTAGTGTGCATATACTGGGACATCAAGACTCCATGGATCCAGTCAAGCAGGAGGCTGCAGTGCCAGGTGACTTCAGTGACTTAATCTGTCACTACGTCTGGGACAGAAATAATAATGTGGTTCTCTGTAGTCTATAGATGTATGTGGAGAATCCTTTGCAGTGTGATGGCTGAGAACCATCAACTGCATGGACATGTCTTAGCTAGTAAAGTACTATTATGTCTTTGTGCAGCAACTTCTTACATTGATCCTTGGCTCTGGAGGGAGGGCAAAGAAGAAGAAAGTCCCCCAGGAACCAAGCTAGCAGTCAAAGCAGTGTCTCTCCTTGGGCCTGTGTGACATTGACACACATCACTGTGAAGTCACACTCTCCTGCAGGGCATAGAAAAGGTGATTATTTATAAATGTACTGTGCACTGTCCTGTGCAGTACTTGCTGTGCTGCAGTCTCAGCAATGAAGCACTGGGACACCACAGAATTGTAACTGTCCCTGTGCACACCAAGGGGAGATGGTCAGTCTCAGCACCTAGGAGGGACCCCAGAGAAGGGCAGTGAAGCTGGAGGAGGAGAAAGCAAACACATTAATTGTCTGAAATAACTTTGAGGGGTTTTGTAAAGCTTTCTGCATGCTTGGCTCTCATGAATCAGCTCTAGATTCAAAACCACCCAACCCGATCCTCCATGTGCCTGCCCCTGGAGCACAGGGTGCTTTTTATCTTTGACGTTAATACTTAGCAGGCAAATCTCAGTCTCCCTTTTCTCCTCTACATATTGGGGATATTATAACATGCAGCATTCATGGTTCATCTCACACTGTCAATTCTTCAGTGTAAAGTGCATGGAAAACTCTCCCAGGATAGGCTCTCAATCTAGGAGAAGCACTTTTCTTTGGTGTGAGGTACAATGACTGGCAGGGTGCAAGCAGTTTCCTTCTAAAACTAAACAACAGAAGATAAGGAGAGAGATATCCTCTAGGATATCTATCCAGGACTACCTTGCCTGATCTCACGGTGGCTCAGCTGCACTACTCTCATCTCCAGGGATGGCTTGTCCACACTCTGTGGTTTGTGCTATGCTCCTGATGCCAACACCTCCACTAATTGTGGGAAAGTTTACTATTAGAATGGCATGTACACAGGCCTCCTGGAAGAGGTGGAGTCCCAGGAACAATTAGGTCATGGCATAGATGCTTGAGGACTCTGGCTTGCAATGCCACCCTAGGTATAGAGACAAGTATATGGTAGGTGTGGCAGAAGAAGAAAAAAAAAGAAACGTTGTCTTGGGTGGGGTACCAGGAGTAGAAATGGGTAAGAAAGGCATGAACTCGTAGATGTAGGCAGGACTTGAGGTCAGCAGCATGTGGATGTGAAATATGCATTGGGATCATCTTGGGATAAAGGAGAAGTCCTAGTGTAGGCAATCATTAATCTTGGAGATGTGGTTCTTGATGAGGCACTCTGAATCTTAGCCCCAAGGTGGGGCTGCCTTTGATGGCACTGAGCACATCCACAGGCTGTTGAGCCATGCCTAAAGCAAGCAAGGGCATCTGCGTGGGAACTACTTCCTGCCTCACCCTGCGTGGTGGGCACTTTGGCTTTGGATGGGAAGGCTGCCTTTCTCAGGGTCCGCAAAGTCATCTGTGTGGTCTTCAGGGGGAAGAATGGGGCTTCTGAAAAGCTTCCAGATCAGTGGGGGAGGGGTTGTAGGGGTTATAGGCCACTTCTTGACAACATCTTACAGGTTTGTAGCCCTGGGACCTTGAGATATGGAGATCCAAGGCCTTTGTAAAATGTTCTCTGCAATGTTCAGTCTTGCCTTTCTTCTCTCCTTCTCATCCATGGTTTATGAAACACTAGGAAAATTCAATAGCAGATTTGAAATACCTGGTCTGGGTGTTCATGGCCCATTCCTATGCCTGACAAGAATCCTGAGAAAGAAATCCTGATCCCTGCATGCTGCCCCAGGCATTGCTGCTTTTTGCCCTTTGTGTGGGCTTGACGCATCCCAGAAAAGCAAGCATGCACCATCTGAGCTCCCACAAACATGCTGCTCTGCCACTGCATCTCCCTCCTGACCTGCTCTTCCTGTCCTAGCTCTTTCCTGAGCTCAGGTTGCCAGACAGGGTGGTGCTTTTCTGGAGTATAGGCTACTCCAGTGCCATCTTCCTCTGTGACTCAGACCCAGTATCATTCATGAGAAAAACCAGGATCATAACCTTTTCTTTTCACCACTATCCTGTTCAATCCTCTTTTTCTGGGGACAGACACTCAGTGAAAGCCTGTAGGAGCGTCTGGGTTTGTTCACTAGCTGGAACTCTGTCCCGGTACTTGGAATTGACAATCATGTAAATGACAAGGGAGGAAACTGTAGGCAGAGGAGAGACTGTATTGGAGGATGTTTCCTTGTGTAATACTTGAAGGACTGGGGAAATGATCATCACATCCCTGAACATGACTCTTGAGGCCATGGTGCTCAAAGGGTCGCATCAGTTTGTCCTATGGGTGGTTTGAGGCACAGCCACCTGCAGAGAGTCCCACTCTAAGTGCTCTGCAGGCCCACCTGAAGCCCTATGTTTATACTACTGCTGCGCAGCTGGTGGGGGCTTATGCCATGATGGACTTGAAACCTCCGGTCCTCCTGAAGGTGTGCCTCCTCCACAGAGCCTCCCAGCAGTCTTATGTATTGCATGGGTGTATAAGGAGAACAGCAGGGAAAAAAACTAATTCAAAGCTTTTGTTGGAGAAAGCACTGTGGTTGCCTGCCCCTGAGCACTGGAGTTTGCAAGGTGTAGTAGGGCAGACCAGCTGCAGGGAATTAATTTGTCCTGTTCCAGGCACTTAGAGAACTCTCAATCTGTGAATAAAAGTCATTCTGGGGATGGTACATCTTTGGAGAAAATGCTGGGGCTGATGTAGCTCGAGAGTCTCAGACCAGTAGGATTATCTGTAAGAGAGACTGTACAGTGCGCATTCAGTCCTTTACAAGGTGGTAAATTCTGTACGAAACTGGTTTGGCCGTTAAAACTTTTTACGCTATGTGTGTGAGGTTGACTTATCCACCTACTCTCCACTGTTCTCTTGCAGTGTCTCCTCTGTATAAGAATTGCAGATTCTGGTGGGCTTAATTAAACCATCTCTTAATGCCTGCTCTTTAGAAAGCCCTCCCTCCACCTCTCGCTCGGCCTGGGGTCTGCAACGTGGAGTTCGCCTGGGGAGCGCGGCCGGGGCGGACCCGGACCAAAACCCACACAGCTCTGGCCCTGGCTATGGGGCGCTCTGCACCCGGAGAGCCGGCCGGGGCTCCGGCGGGGCCGGGCCGGGGCTCCGGCGCCCTGGAGCTGGCGGGCAGCAGGGGGCGCGCGGGGCACGCCGGAGCCGCGGGCTCGGCCCGGCCCGGCTCGGCTCGGCTCGGCTCGGCTCGGCCCGGCCCGGCTCGGCTCGGCTCGGCTCGGCTCGGCTCGGCCCGGCTCGGCTCGGCTCGGCTCGGCTCGGCTCGGCTCGGCTCGGCCCGGCTCGGCTCGGCTCGGCTCGGCCCGGCTCGGCTCGGCTCGGCTCGGCTCGGCTCGGCCCGGCTCGGCTCGGCTCGGCTCGGCTCGGCCCGGCCCGGCTCGGCTCGGCTCGGCCCGGCTCGGCTCGGCTCGGCCCGGCCCGGCTCGGCTCGGCTCGGCTCGGCTCGGCTCGGCCCGGCCCGGCTCGGCTCGGCTCGGCTTGGCTCGCTCGGCTCGGTTCGCTGCGGCGGGGGCTCTGCACGGTGGCCAGTCCTGCGGGCTGCCACACAACGCCAGCACCAGCCATCACGCTGTTTTGACAGCTCGGCGGAGCGGCAGTTTGAGCGAGTGCAGAGGCTGCTCAGCCGCGCGAGTGCTGAGTGAGGCTCAGCGTCGCACAGAACCAGACTCTGTCGTTCTCGGCTCCCCCGGCAAACGCCGCCCAGCCTCATCTCCGCCGTGCCCGGCCGCAGCTCCGGCTCCCGGCTCACTCCGCTGCATGGTGCTGCAGGAACCGGTGCTGCTGCTCCTGCCCCCATGGTTTCTACAAAGCCTGGTTATATAAAGTTTAATTATAATACTTGGCTTCCGTGTACCGTTTTCTATCTGTAGATCTCAAAGTGCTTTCTAAGCATTAAACAAGCCTCACAATGCCCTCTCCCGTCTTAATGTAGGAGGGTTTGCTACACCCGTTCTGTATTTATTTTAAATGCTGTCAGGAGAAACTGAGGTGCAGAGATGGGAAAAGGCTTGCCGAAAATCATCCAGCACATCAGTGGCAGAACTGGATGCAGAACTGAGAAGTCTCCTTAATTGGTTCCCATCTTTAATTCTCCAGGAATGCTGCCTTTCTCTGGAAACAGCTGCGCCTGGGATCAGCTTTTGGGGGTTTGGGGATCTAACTGGCCTCTGTGCTGGTCTGCAGTGAAATGCTCCAGTGACCTACACAGAGTTCATAACAAGGCTCTTCTCCTTTTGGGAGCTATTCCTTTATCCCTGCTCAGAAAGCTCAGGCCAAAGCCTGCCCACTGCATATGATGACTTTACTTGACTTAATTTTATGAACTGCTGGGGAGGAAAGAGTGGGACCTCAGCTCAAGGTCTTGCTATCAGCAGCTGGGGAGTGAGTTTGGCTCTAGTGCATTTGTACTTCAGAAGGGACCATTCTCTAGCATCTCCTTTCCCATCCCCCTTCATGAAAGGTCAAGGAAATGAATGGGACAGCGAGATGTGCACGCCTGTAAATATTTAGCAAGCCACTTGCTTTTACATTGCAGATTTTGCTCTATGGCATGGCTGTTAATATCAGTGAGGCATTAGCTCCGAAAAGCACCCATCACACTGTTAACACTGAAAGTGCTCCATCAAAGTAGCTCGCCGTGAATTACAGGGCTCAAGCTTGCTTCATTAGCCTGGAGTTTGTCCAGCAGGAACGTCAATCCCAGACCTGCGGTGGAAGAGAAAAACCCTGGTAACAAATTAAAAGAAGGAGCATTACCTGCAGAAGTGATACTGCCCTGACAGGAGCTGGGACAGAGAGCTCGTTTATCTTACCTGAAGATATCTCACCTTAACAGAATGCAAAATTTGCCCTGATCTGTTCCATCTTTATCAGAAACCACCTTACATGAAGAGGTTTTTTTGGCTGGGTGGAGGGACAGGACCATTTCCTTACACTTTTTGGCTGTGTTTGCAGAGATTTTTTTTATCTCAAAGTAAGGATGCTGAATTTTCGGTGTTAGGGGGAACCCCTCTAATCCCCAGCCCCCCAGTTGCAGCCAATTGCGGTTATGTGTTGGGCTCAGGGTCAAAATTTGACTCAGATTTCGTTTCATTTGCACAAAGACTCATTGACGCCTGGGCCTAATGAACATCAATATTCTTAATGACAAGGAAAAGATCTGTTTTATGGGACCCCAGACAGGCAGCGTCTCCATGCTTCTTCTGCAGAATCACAGGAAAATAGTCCCAAACCAAAGACTGGTTTGGGTTACCAGTGTTGCAAAGTTCAAGACCCTCCCCAGATAAGAGCATCTTTCTTGAGATCCTCTGTCCAAGTTTCACAGGATTAAGTGCTGTCTTCTCAGCCTGGCTTCTGTGTTTCCAATAAGCAAATCAATTACACACATTCTTTCATTAGACTTGTGATGATACTGTTTACTGTTGATTTTCATGCCAAAAGATTCATAGAAACATGATGGGAATTTTGTGATTTTTTTTTCTCCAAATTAAAAAATTGAAGAGAATTTTTCTGAAAAAAAAAATTGCAATAACTGAAACACAAGATTGAATGGGTTGCATTGTCAGGTTCACTTATACTTCTGTTTTGGTTTTGGGGTGTTAGGTTATGGGGGTTTTTTCCCATATAATTTTCCATTTCTACCCTCAGCCTTTTGCATCTTTGGCTACCAGATGTGTCCCACATTGAAGAATTATTTCTCCTCCCTAGAGTGAAATAAATGCAATCAATATGAGTATTGCTCTCAGGGCCTTGAAATATTACATTAATGTTCCATGTGGTGACATTTTAGCTGGAATTTTCAAATACATTATGATGGTTCAAATTAATATTTATCAGATCAGCTTTTATATTTTGCAAAAGAGAGAGAGGAAGAGAGAGAGAGAGAGAGAGAGTAAGCATTATTAAAATACAAAATGCAGATGAATTCCAAAATCGATGGTCCATTTTACCAGCACTTTCAGAGGGCTGTGTTTTGCTTTCTGGATTTGTTTTTAAATTTATTAGTTTTACAGGCAAATCTATTTATCTTCCTTCATTTTTTTTTTTTCACCCATCAGGGTTTTTCAGTTGTTTCTTTCTTTCACTCTTCTTTATTATCCCAAAATGTAAATTATGACGTTAGGTAGGTTTTTTTCTTTTCAGTGATTAAATCTGCTACATGACATCTTTGTCCTTTCTATAAATTAAATCATCTTTGCTTTCCACCTTTAGCCACTGCCAGCAGCAATACTCTGATTGCCAGCAATAAAAGTCCTCACTTTACGGTCTTTATTTCCTACACAAAGCAAACCTCCCCCCCCCTTTTCTTTCCCTGTGCTTATAGTGCCTTTTTAATTTTTTTTAATTTTATTTTACTAACAGGGTAGTGGGACTAACTCCTCTTTTCAGCGTTTCCCCACAAACAAGGAATTTACAGAGAGTGATTGCTGAGGAAAAAAATCTAAACCACATTCCACTTTATTTCAGTCATTCCTAAACAGATTGTTCTATGAGGTGGAAAATCCAGGCAGATTAATGGTGTCATTTGTTTTGCTTTTTTTATATTTGTCTTCCCCCTCACCCCCCACCCCCCAACCCCATTCCCCTCCTGCCACTTTGATTTGGTGAAAATGTTTGAGAAGTACCTTTTTTAGACTAAATGCAGCTTTAAAGATTTGTGGATTATCAGCTGAATTTATTTTTCTTAAACAATGCTGCTTGCAGAATAACCCTTCTTCCCCCCCCCCCCCCCCAACCATGAAAAATTGTAGAAACTGTCTGGGATCTTAACGCATTTCTTTAAAAGCTTTTGCAATTCATAGAGGAGAATTTTTGGAAGGGTTAATATTCTGGTTTGGAACTGAACAGTACTTCCAAACTTTTCCCATTCTCAGCTTTTGGTTTTTTTTCCTTCTATCTCTGCAATAGTTTTACTGTAAGAACATGTCAGGAGTTTGTGGCATACAGACAGCTACAGGAAAAAATATGTATGTATATGTTTGCACATGAGTGTGAATATATATATACTTTATATACATATATGCTATATATAAAAAAAAATTATAAGTGCTCACAAATACACACTTGCGTGCTCTCCCTTTCTGTCACTAGGTGTATAGATGTACATACTCCAGGCTGCCCTTCCTATTTTCCTTCAGTGCTGATCTGGGCAAAAGAACGACAGGAAACTTGAAAAAGAAAAGGAGGAGGAATCGATTGTTCGACCCGCACTTGAACTCTCCTGAAAGAGATAAAGCAGAATTTTCAATAGGTCCCCTGCCCTTTTCACTAGGAGGGAAAGAGGAGAAGAAAAACAAGAGATATTTATATGACAGGCATTGCTGAAAATAGCATTTCAGAGCAATAAAAGAAAAAAGGCAAAAGAGATTCAATGGTAAAAACAACCCCCAAACCCACAACAACAGAGAAACTCTTTTTCTTGTGCTCCCCAACAGGCGCATGAGCAGCTCATCCTGGAAATGCATGCATGCCTCCTATAGATCTGTTTGAAATTATAGTTGTCATTGAGAGTGAATTTATGCTTCTATTGATCTGCAAAAGGAAAATATTAAATGGTTTGGTTTTGATCTTTAGCTGACCCTAGGGTCAAGGGTAGCCTAAGATTAGTATTCATAGAATTCATCACCAAATTATAATCTGCCTCTACTTTATGCAAAAATAGGGAAAACACGGAAAGATAAATACAAAGCAAAATGACTAACAATTTCACCAGCACCCACCCCATTAAAAATACAACCCTCAGACAATAAAAGCAGGGAGATACGTACATGCACAAATCCAGGTAACTGCACACAGCATAGATGGGGAAATGGAAAGAAAATACAGGGAAGCACAGAGACAGAGACAGGGAATTACACACATGGGAAAAGACACACAACTCAAAACAAATATCAATGCACAACTATACTCAAACATGCCTGCATGAGCATCTCAACACAACTGCAAGGGAACATACAAAAAGCAAAACAAATACAGAAGAAGTACTTCATATAGTATATATACACCACACACCGCACCCCCCCCCCCCCCCCAGGAAAAATGTCCACTTCTGGGGTGAAAAAAGATTATGTTCACAGATTCTCACACAAAGCCAAAACCAAGAAGCAAAACCAAATGCAGTTAAACAGGTGCACATACTGATATGTGCTGACAAACACAAGGATACACAGTTGTAAACATGTCATGACACATACACAAATGCAGACGCTTGCATTAGGCGTTGTGGATCTCCCTTGTAAGTAAGTGTGACACAAAGTTAGTGAAATAATAGAGAAAGAAATATAGCCAGGTGTGAGTAAAATGTGCTTGCCAAAATTCTCCATAAGTCATCCCAGTTCAGAAATTCAGGGGAGAATGCTGATTAGAGCAGCAAAACGATTTCACTAACTGACGGACATTCAAAGGCACAGGGAGATCTGTTTACTCACAAGGAGTGAAGTCTACTCACAGGCATTAACAGTCCAAGCTGTAGCAGAAACACTCCTACATGGACACAGTAAGTGCCATTTGTGCCCAAAGGATGTGTCTGCTGAGAAAATGAAAGCAAACTCAAAGAGTAGAAGGCCCAGTTCCCGATCTTGGAGTCATCCCAGAGGTAGGCAAAAACGTCTATGACTGTTAGCAAAACACCAACCCACAGCATCTCAGTTGGGCACCACAGGCTGCTCACTAGCACCCTGAGAAACATAAGCAAAAGAAACTTGGTCCTTTCCAGGCAGATGCAGCAAATACTGAGAGGAGAGCAGAGTAAAAGATGGTTACTGAGCTGTTTCCAATGTTTCCATGTCCAATGTAGTCTGGCAGCTGAAAGCCAACATAGCCCCTTTGTACTTAGACTCCGCTTCTGTAGTCTCAGTGTGGCTGAATACATACAAAAAAGTATATAGCACTTCTAAGTGGGCAAAAATTGGTGAGGCAGAAAAAAGCATTGGTATTTATGATCAGTTTTCCCCCAATTACATTTTTTTTTGATTAAAGCAAATGTTAAAAATTTTACTTAAAAAAAGTATTTCCTTTTGGTACACAAAACTGCAACCTGAGCATTCACCAAAAATATAACCATATTTAATGTTTGTTGTTTTGTATATTTTCCCTGCTATAATTAAGATTCATATCTTAATATGCTAG
The DNA here is from genome assembly GCF_026979565.1 of Vidua chalybeata. Lineage (NCBI taxonomy): Eukaryota > Metazoa > Chordata > Aves > Passeriformes > Viduidae > Vidua > Vidua chalybeata. Next base: position 8,193,444 of record NC_071551.1, on the reverse strand, counting down.
CCTCAACCAACTCTGAGGCCCACTATGCTTTGTACCATATAATTGCATTGCTAGAAACAGTCTTTGTCCTGAAAAGCTTGCATTGCAGGTGGAAGAGCAGGAAAAGGGAACAGGAGTATCTCTCATTTACCAGTGGAGCCCCAAGGAAGTGACTTGCTCAGGCTAGCCAAATAGTCTTGGCAGAGCTAGGAACTGGAGCTGCATCTCCTGATTCACAGGCCATTGCTTCACAAATGAGATCATCCTCCTTTCCTGATTTAAATATCCCTTAGCAGGGGCTACTTGTCAGTTAGTATTTGTATGATCCAGTCATGAGACCCAATGAAAACGGTACTAAGCATGAACAGCGTTTGAGTATAAACTTGAGTATAGGAAGGGCTGTATCAGTGTTGCTGTGCCATGAGAACCTCTCAGCCCTAACATTGCTTACCTGGCCTGGGAGCAACTGGCCAGCCTATACCACTTCCTCAGAGGAAATAGTATCTATCACCAGGAGCATTATTTTGTCAGCATAACCACCTGTGTGCTTGGGCTCCAGAAGTACAGTTACCTGGGAAGGATCCCAGTCCCAGAAGTAGCCATAGCTAGGACTCCCAAATATCTCTCTGATGGCAAGCAGTGCTTGGTGTGGGCAGGGATGGCAGTGAGCATGGCTGTTCAGGCACCCCTGGTGACAGCTGCGGGTGTGATGACGCTTGGCAGTAGGGAAGGGAGAGCATGCCAGGGAGCAGGGCTCTCTGAGGAGGATCTGGGAAATGACCGAGCATGTAAGATGAAGAAGTGGTAAAGGGAAGGGAACAGCACAGAGATGTCAGTGGACTTCCTCTAATAGTGTGCAATGCATATTACTGGAAACTGGTTCTGTAAGTCACTCATCATCCAATGCCTGAATCCCCCAAAGTCAAGGAGTGCTGTGTGTGCAAACTGTACAGCCTGGCCCGTACTCAAGGACAGATCTCCTACAGCAAAGAACCAGCACTCACTCACCATGACAATAGGGTATTCCTTATTACAGCTGCAGTGCACAGCTAGCCCCTTGCATGCTCTGTTTGGTGGATCACTGTCTCCTCAAACTGGTGAGGAAACTATACATTGCAATGACAGCATTTCCCAAAATCATCCTCATGGTAGGAAAAGACTTCTGTACAGGCTAGCTGTACAAAAATGGTACATTCTTTCCCAACACTACCTCACTAGCATTAAACTTGTCAGAGACTGGGTGTTTTGATGTTGTGGATAGCGGAAGTGCAGGTAGGAGAATAGAGGAGCAGATGAACACATTTTCCCCTATTTGCTCAGTGCATCCCAGTTTTTATGTTGTATTATAATCATAGTCTTGATTCATCTACTGTACTTAAATAAATATGTATACTGGGCAGCTGCTTTTCCCCAGCCTGTCACAGAGTACCAATTCAATCATGCTTTTATCCTTTTGGCAGACAGAGGGGGAGGAGTGTGAAAGAGGGTGGCAGCAAGGCACAAAGGTGGAGGCAGCAGAGAAAACTGCTGTTGTTGCTTCTGTTTCATTGTTTATTGTCTATAACTTTATACAGCTTTTAACTCCACTGTTTGGCAAGAGAGCAGATGGCACCACTTGCCTTTGGAGTGCATGTGCTGCCCTTAAGAGAGACAGCCGGGTTAGGTAATGTGGGAAGAGATGGGATCTTCTCTCAGTGTGAACATGGGCTTGGAGCTTCAGACAGGCAGTACTGAAAATCCTCTCAGGTCTGAACAATGCCTCTCCCCCTTGTATCTCTCATCCATTCATCGTTCTGCTTCTTTTCTCTTTATGCAGATTTATTTCAAAACAAAGTTCTGTAATTTTGTTCCCCATTAAAATACCATATAAATATCTTCCCTTTTGCCACCCATGGAAAGCCAGTACTCCTCTCTCTGCCTTAATATTGAGCCAGTTTCCATAGCTCATATGCTGTTGGCAGTGCTCATTTTTAAATGGTGTTGAAAACTAAGTCCTTGCCATTTGTCATTGTTAGACTTCCATAGCACTTTCTTCCTGCATAACAGCTCTAACCTGGGTGTATTGACTGAATCCTAAATGGCTGATGGCCAAAAATTTCTAGGTAATTTCAGTGGGACTTGATACTCTTCATGTCTGGTCATAACTTGATCATATAATTTGGCTGTGTACTCTTAAAGAGCTGCTGTGGCTGGTGGAGTCATTCTTATATCCATAATAGTTTGTAAGGCACTTAAGGGTACCTTTGGATGAAAAGCACTAAATAAATGTTCAGCAAGATGAAGTTATTTATCCATGTAATCACCTGTCACTTCCACCCAATTTTTGTTCCTCCCTGTCCCATCCAATCGGCCATATAATATGCTCATGCATATGGTCATGCACTCATCAATCCACCTTTATCCATATGCAGAGACACTCCAGTATTATGAGAGCTACACAGAAAGACAGATGCATGCATCTAATCCTGCTCTCCTCATCTGTCCTCATCCAGCTCCTACAGACACATAGCAACATATTTTAAGCACTTAAGTGTCTTAGGATCCTAAGTTTCACTTTGGAGAGAGGCTTAGGAGTTTAAATGTCGCTGAAAGTCAGCAAGATGTGTTCTCCAGATTAGAATTCCTCAGGTCTGTAAGTGTCATATTTTCAAAGTGCTCTCTTTATCTAAATATTCAGATAGGCACCTTGTAGATTATCAAAACTGTTTAAGATAGGCACATAAATCCAAATGATTTTAATGTGGCTTGCCTTGAAAATTTTAAGACCCCTCTGGGCACTTATCTTTCAAAGGCATCTAAATCCTTTTGAAAAATTGGTACCAAGAGCCTCTAAGATCCTGTAGAAAACAGCTCTTAAGTTACTTATAACCAAACATCAGAAGAGTGACTGCTACCTTAGATAAATCCATATTCTAGTGATGCAGTTTATGGAAAAGGTTACTCTGGTATCTTTTTTAATTACCAAAATCCCATGATCTTGTAAAGATACAGCATGAAAATCTCTTGGCAACTCAGGCAGCAGGACCAGACCTGTGCAGCTCCTACCTACATTCCTGAAAATGGAATGCCTCTGCCATATATGAGTCTCAGCAGAAAGTTATATACAGCCGTATTTGTTATAATCATCGAAAGTCTTAATCATTAACAGGCAGAAGGGCATTCACATGTCAGAATCCCCTGGTTGACAGTATTTCTAGCTGTGGTCAAGGAAAAACTTTATGTGGAGGGGTTGATGGCTCTGGTATTTGAATAAACTCATCACGTTCAGCAGGCAGTCACTGGTCCTGGTTCTGGCATCCACCACTTTATGTAGGATTCTGCAGAAAAAATCCCATAAAACAAACAAGATTTCCAGGAAAGAAAATTAAGCAGAAAATCCTGCCCCTCTTATAAATTATGTCCAAGTAGGCTGAGCTGGCAAGAATGCCTCCAAGTGTGAAGTTCTTTCCATTTTATGAATAGGAGTTCCCCAGAGACCATCTTCTTTCATCTTAGGGTTTTTTTCTCTTGAAGTTTTTTTTTTTTCTACCGGGGGTGGAGGGCAGATAGAGTGTGCATGATTTGGCTGGTAGAACCAAGAATCTGTCAGCAGAAAAAGGGCCGTCAGCAAGAGAAAGTGAGCTGCAAATTGTCCATTTCTAAACTGCCTGTTCATCTGACACTTGCAAGCTCAGAAGCCACCTGTTCAGCTATCAGTCACCAAGTGAAAATGAAGCTTTCCTTAAATGAAGATTTTGACGTACAGAGAAAAATAAAAGAGAAAAAAAATAAAAAGAGGCGAAAAGGAAATTATTCTGAATTTACTCTACTGTAAAATGAGAATAGAAACTAAAGCTGAAACCCAAGGGAAGGTTTTTACTTCCCCTTCTCTCCAAACTGTAATATAAGAAGTGTTTTTTCAAACAGTAGCATAAACATACAATCAAAAAAGGCAACACCTTTCATGCAACATTTTTGCAGAAATCCAAAAGTGTTTCTGAAGCTGCCATCTCTCTTCTCCCTCCTCCCCCAGATAGTGGCAGATTTTTGGGGTGTGACTGACTCCTTGCTAAAAGAACACTCTGAATGTTAACAAGTGGTGTAGCTCTTTGAAGTTGTGAAACTAAAGAGTGGATTAGCTGTGATACCAAGTGCAGAGTAGGCTTTCCCCTTTCCATGCAAGGTCAAATTAAGAGTGGACCAGCCAGCAACCCAAAAGTAGACCATACTAAGCAGCTGATTATTTTTTGCCCTCTTCAGGCACACTGCATTCGCCTCTGAAGGAGAATTCAGGGCAGCAGCCAGCAGGGTTGACTCTTACGTGCGAGGTTTTTCTGGCTGACCACAGAGCACATAGCCCATGCGCCTGATCAAATAGCTCGGTAATTTCATCATTTCAGACTTTTATGGTTTTTCCAGTTGCTGCTGCTTTTATAAACAAGCATTTCGGTGACCTTCCCCTCCGGACATCAGCGCATTCAGCTCTGCAAGAATCCCAAGCTCTGAAAGTTTATAAATAAGCCTTCTATCAAGTTCCACAACAGGTGTGACCTCCCCCCCTGTCCTAAAACTGAACAGTTTCAACAAGCAAATAAAGACTGCACTGTCCTGTCTTAAAGGGGAAGCACTCTGGAGAGTACTGTGTAGGTCCTGACACTCTCAATAGAAGGATTGGCCTATTGCAAGAAGAGATTGTGTGGCCATAGTCTGGGGACAGCTGTGCCTTTTAGGTGGCCCTTTAAACAAGAGCGAGAGACACAGAGCGGAATGGTGCCCACTATGACCTACATTAGCATGACATTCCCAGGCTGTCCCACACACTGACTCCGGAATTGATTATGGTGGGTTCTGAGCACTGTCTGCCTGGTTGAGAGATGAGATTACTGCGAGATTTTTACCATAAGCAGAAGATGCACTACCAGAATCTCTTCACTTTGATTTGGGCTCCTGCTGTGTCAATGTGCCAATGTGTCAATGGCATATTGGCAACACTGAGTGGAGAAGGAAGGGACAAGTTCTCCTGTAAACTGCAAAGTGGACAGTCTCATGCTTGTCTGGAGTTGCTTATTCTCCTAATTTCTGGCATGTAACAGTCCATGCATTCAGTCTGCTCCTTTTCTGCTGTCTTCACAATGTTAGAGGGAAACCAGGGTCTTGAAGAAATGAAATCTGAGATTGCAGTTTCATTCTGTGGGTGAGCACCTCAAAAGATGAGATTGAGACAAGAATGAGGCTTCTGATTTTGTAAGAGACTCCTATTGATGCTCTCTCCCTCCATTTAGCTCAACCAGGGAAGGTTCAGGAAATCAGGAATTATTTTTTCACTGATAAGGCAGGCTAAACATTGGAACGGGCTTTCCAGGGCAGTGATGGAGTCACCATTCCTGCAAATGTTCCAGAAACAACTGGATGTGACACTTAGTGCTACAGTTTAGTTGGCATGGTGGTATTCAGTCAAAGATGGGCCTTGGTGATCTTGGAGAAGTCTTTTCCAGCCTTAACGATTCTGTGATTCTATAATCTCAGCAGAAACTGTAAAACTGGAGACTTCACCAATGGGAAATACTATTTCTCTCTCTCTCTGTGTTCTACAAAACTATGTGATATTTTCTGATTTTTAATTAGATTACATTTACATTTCAAAGGAAATAAATGACTTGAAATGTCCAAGTGGTCTTCTTGGTGTAGACCATTATACCATATAAAATAGCTGTATGGTATTCAGGGAAAGATGCCATTGAGATATTAAGACAGCAGAACACAGAGGTCACTTCAGTCCCAATATAAACAGTGGTAAGTGGATCTCAGTATCATTATGACAGAGATTGACAGGAAAATACCCAATAAGTACAGCTGAGGATGCCCCTGTGGCAAAGGAGAGAGGAAGACTCAATCTGCTCAATGCAGTGAAAGGAATCAGTAAATCAATGTGATGGGGAATACCTGGTACAATCAATATGTGCTGTAGTGTTATGAAGGTAGTGTGATGGTGTACTGTGGAACAAACAGTACAAATTCCACATTCAAGAGGTTTAATATGCTCAACAGATATGAGGAACCCAGTGTAATCAATTGGAAAAGGGATTGAATGTTAGTGGGGGGTGTGAAGACGATAAGGATGTCGTCAATGGGACATGAGGTCTTCTGGCTTTCAAACCTCATGTTGCCTGTTCTTGACACTGAGAACTGCTTTAATGAATATTTGTTACTACATATAAACCATACAGTTTGCAAAGTGTGAGCATGTTGCTGTAGTGAACAAACACTGTCAGGTAGATCTACCACAATGAATTGCGCTTGTCCACATGGGGCAGGTAAGTGGGTGAGTGGGGCGTGCACAAGTGCTAAAAGGAGTGAGGAGTCAGATGTAGAGAACTGGTGGTGGTGCTGCAGGTCTCATGCTGCAGTCCCTTTTCTGTAGCATTATGGAAGGATTTGGTTCTAAGAACATCCTGAGTAACCTACAGAAAACAGTAAGAGCAGCCATTTGGCTTATGGTGAGCCTCGTCCCTTCTAATGCATTTGTGGTCCCCCTGGGCCACATCTAATTACTGCTCAAACACAATAGCTGCAACTATGCATCATGCCAAAACCATTCAGAATAAGCCTCACACAGTGAGATTTGTTGCCAGTCTTAAGGGTTTTTTCGTTTGCTGTTGGTTTTTTGGTTTTGGTTTTTTTTTTTTTTTTTTTTGGTGTGGTTTTTTTTTTTTTGGTGGTGGTGTTTTTGTTTGGTTTTGTTTTTTGGTTTTTGTTTGGGTTTGTTTGTTTGTTTGTTTGCTTGGGGTGTTTTTTTTGTTTGGTTTTTGTTTGTTTGTTTGTTTGTTTGTTTGTTTTCACAGTGGAGGTAAGAAAAGTTTTTAAACCCCATCCCTATTCAGGGATCTACAGCATCTGCATCTAACTGGCATCTGCCAAATCCCTAAGAGATTCTAAAGAGAAGGTTACTTCAGAGCTCCATGAGGATCATTGAAAATTTTCTATTTTGGTGAAGAGACAGCTCCTTCCCAGGAGGTCTCTGCACACAGAAGCTTTTGGTGTGGACAGATTTTGTTCTCCACTATAAAACAAAGTCTATTCCTCCCTTTCAACTAAAGTCATCCTCTGGACTGAAGTTATCTCTAAGAGCACTTTGACAGGAAGGGACAAGCTCTCTCCTGTGATAGTGTCTTTGAAAAGGCATCTAACCAGGTGTATAAACTCCCATTTGAAAGCAAACTAATGTTTCTGTTTGCTGCTACAAGACCTGACTAATCTTTGCTCTATCTGAATCCTTTGTCTAACACTATAAGCCCTGGTTGTCATCTCCCCAGTAAAGTTTTACCTTTAAAAATTATCATTTTTTCAGGGATTAGTGTGTGGTCATTTAGAGCAAACAAAGATAGTGTCATGTTTCATACAGGTGTATGGCTGTAAGATGGATGCCTGCTTGTACGCATGTATACGCATGTATATGCAGGAATATATATATATGTGTGTATATATATCTATATACATTATCTGGACATTTATAGGAAGGTAAAGGGATATATATAAACTCAGTCTGTGGTACTTCAAACATAAAGCATACCCTGGCTGAGGGCTCACACAGCTTAAGACAGGCTTTAATAAACTGCTGGAGTTACCTAAGCACAAGGAGGTCCAGCACTGGTGGGAAGGGCAGATGGAAGAGTGCAGTGTGAAGAAAGTAAACACACAAAACAGAAGAACTAAAGCAGCTCTGTAATATGGCTAGAAAGCCATGGGTGTCCTGGATTCAGAACTCAGTGCACTGAAATCTCTGGTTACTAGCAAAAGCATTTGAAAATAAATATAAACACAAGTTAAAATTATACCATTTTTGACAAAATAGACAGTAGTTGAAATATAATGAGGTAGAAAAATACCCCACCACCAAGTGAGCACTTGCTGGGCGGATTAACCAGCATTCCTTCTCCTCCATTGAGTGGTGTCACAAGCTAATAAATATTTCAGAATTGGCTGTATTCAATCCAGCCCTTGTCCCGGTTGACGTCTGTTCTCTCAGTTTTCAGAAGGAGACAGGTGCAGAAGGATGAAAAGGGATTTAATTACTAAACATCTCCTACTCCCAGAATCCAAACACATGCTGTACTGTACATATACACCACACCTACTGTACTCACAAGCACATATAATACTCATGCACACAGAGTCACACCTACTGCACTCTGCCATGCACCTTACCAAATCCATGTTCCATACAGATTGTGTTTTGGAAGTAGAGGATTCACACTGCACTGCACCAATGTGTTTTGGCCATTGCACATGGAAGGTACATGTGTGTTATAACATGTATTCTTCCTCTGGAGTCACACATCTGGTTACAGAAATGCAAGAAAGACAGAAATTACTTGTTTATGCCCTGCTTCTGGTCAGACACTAAAAAAATAAGAGTTGACTCTATCTCCTAGCCAGCAGTAGGTATTTCTTCTCTTCTGTTGCTGAATGTCACCATGTAGTCTCTCACCTGCAGCAAGCACACTACGTGTGACTTATTTATTAATACATGTGACTAATTTGCTCTATTAATAGTTTTTGTTACACACTTTGCTCAGAAACAAGAGGTGTACAAAGGCCCTAACCACAGCCTTTACAATTTCTGTTCTTACAAGGCCAGATTTTCAGATATTTTGCACCCACAACTGAGTATGTTTTTGAGAGCTCCCATGTAGACATCACACTATAAGGGGGGGAAGTCGTGCTGCTCATTCCATTGATATCTGGATCACTGCTCTGGGGATGCTATCTTCTCTTCCAAACACTTCCCTGCTTTTTGACTGGGAACATCTAGCAGCACTTCTCATAGTAACAAAAGACTGGAAATTGTGGGCAAATTTCAATGCAAAAACCTGTATGCAACCTCTTTAACTCTTCCTGGTACTTTCAGCTACTAACAGGATACTCCTTCGTTTCCTATTCCAGGCTGTGCTGGTGTAACTGTTCCTGTGAGCTGCTGAGCAGCAGTTGTGCTCTACCACAGGAACAGCTGCGAGGCACAAAGAGCACTGGTAGGAGTATGGCCAAATCAGTGGTGCCTCAGTGGGGACTTGGGAGATAACAGCTCTTCCTCAGATCTGTCCCTTGCCATTGGAAGAAGTCAGGCCATTTTATGCCAGTTGCTTCAGTTTCATCATCTGTAAAATGAAGCCAGTGATATGAACTTTTGGAAAGAGATTTGAGATTTACTGAGCTAGCAGATACTTATCTGTGCAGTCTATTAGAGTGCTTTGAGATCTTTGAAGGACTCCTGAGTCTACCAGTGCAAGATACTGCTGTTACTGGCTAATTTAGGCAGCAAAGATAAAAAAAAAGAACAGAGTTGAAGAAAGGGAAAGTTGGGTGTCCTGCTCCCACTAGAATTATAATGTTGACTCCTATTTAAGCAGGATCTAGACCAGAGAGTTCAAGATGTAGGTAGTGACAAAGACCAAGGAAATCAAAGGTGATGGATAATGAAAGGAAATGTTTTTTCTCTGGGCTAGAAGGGGTTTCCAGATAATGTATCACTTAGGCCAAATGCAGAACACCATTGGCTTTAGAGTGAGGTAATTAGTGTATCAGAAAATTGGGGGAAATTATGTATGTTTTTAAGATGGGCTATTAAAGCAAGCCATGAATTATGGAGAAGGGAAACTGCTTTCTTTGTTTTATTTAAGTTAACCTTGGAGAGCAGAGAAAGAACATGAGGATGATTTTTTCTGGGACACATCTTCTTGTATAGGAGCACATGTGGTTGCAATATTAGGTCCCCATTGCATCTCATATACTGCAGACACATGTTTATGTGCATGTATGTGCATTCATGTATACACACAGAGCAGAGTCTGTACTTTTTCGTGCTACATGCACAGTACATATAGGCATATGTAGGCTTCTTATCCTTTATATACAAACCTCCCTACACATTCAGGATAGAAGCAGTCAGACCTGGTATATGTCACACAAATAGTTGGAATAGTCTACTTAAATGTTGCACATAAAATGACATGTGATAAATATAGCCTGTTCCCACCATGCTTATACCACTTGAAATACTTCTGCAGACTCTCTTAGAGATGCACAAATACTTTATTATAGTAATCTTAGGTTTCATAGGCATCCATAAATTGTAATCAAAATTCACACTATTTTTACACAAATAGTTGTGTAAATGATACACACTAAGCAAAAGTCCTGTGCAAGTTCCCATATGAACCCATGTTGTAATTTACGTTAACTTGCAAATTCTGAGCTTACAAACTTTGCCTGTGTGTCTGCACAGACTTGATGCACTGTGTGTTTGCATATACTCTATTGATGGTCAATGTCCTCTCAGTGAAAAATTCTATCTTTCCTTTAGCAATCTGAGGAGTTATCCATATGCTGAATTATACCTCATTCTCCATTTCACTGGAGGGTTTTAGGGAATTTCCAAGGAACATTAAAGTCTACATGGGTTTTCTGGAGGAAATGGACTGCTTAGTTAAAAACAGGAGTGATATTTAAGTTGATTCTACTGTAACTCCCACTGTTGGTTGACTCTGCTGTCTGCATGACCATAAGAGTATTAATTTGATTTGAAGTATAAAGTGTATTTGTTTCCCCAAACTGCTCTGTTGGTCTCTGATGCTCCACATACTCTCAGCATGACTCAATGGATTTGCACTGCATTGCTTATTATGAAGAGACACCTCAAATTTGAGGAATCAGAGCTTAGAACTGTTCCTTTCTCTACAAGATTTTTCAGCAAAAGTGCCCAAAAGAGCAGTTAATTTAAACAGGCAGATTCTCACCATTTCTCATCATTTAAAAGTAAAATAAAATTTTCCTATAATTTGGGAAGCATAAGAGGAGCTGCAGGTGTCCAAGTAGGAAGCACTGGGGCTTTACTGGCATGCTGCTGATGGGGGAATTGGTAGGGAACTGGGCACCAGGCAGGCCCTTGTCTTGTCTTTGGGAATGTGATCACTGTTGCAAAGCTCTGTAACAGTCCAAATCAAAGGGTTATATCTGCATCCTGGAGCACTGAGAGAAACAGGCCTGACTCCAGTTTTGATCTTTGCACACATTCATCTTAATTATGACCCATATTCTACTCTGCAGCTGGCAGTTGGGGCTAAATCTGTGACTAACGTGGGCATGTGGGGATCATTCCTCCAATTTCAGGGACCAGGACAGGCCTGTGCATTGACCAAATTATTTGTTTAAATCAGGACTCTTCAGTAAATATTTATGCCTTTTTTTTTTTTACCACCCACCCCAAAATAGCAGATCAAGTGATACAGTAAGTGACAGATTCTCAGAAGGGATAATATGGAAAGAATAAACACTTTGCCTTAATTAAGTTGTAAAAACACCACTTTAAAATATTCCACTTTGTTAAATAGGAGTCTTCTGTGGCACAGTTTTTTGTCTATGCAATGTTCTGTTTGGTTTTATTTTTACCCCAGAAGGGACTGAACATGTCTCCTGTTTCTGTGTGAAATAGATTAACCTTCATCAGAATAGAATTTAGAAATATTAAATTATAAAAACTTTGAGGATTTGTGGAAATGTTCTTATGCAAAGGATGAAACCCAGAAAGTAGGAATTCAATTGCAAGAAATAATGGCCTTAAATTGCAGCAAAAAAAAAAGGTTAGCCATTAGGAAAAACTTTCTTGTGAAAAGGATAGTTGGAATATATGGTCTAGGCAGTCTGGTACAATCTCCCCAAAAGAAGATTTTAAGAACAGGCTAGGCAAACAAGAATGATGCGGCTGCCGCTGGCCCTGCATAGAAATAAGTGGCCAGAATAAGTGACCTCTAGTGCTCCCTTCTAATCCTATATTCCTATTATATTAAAGGTCTAAGTTTTAGCATTGCTTGGGTTATAGCTAGTACAGTGATATGTGCAGTGGGATGAATAGTTGGATGTTGAGGACACATATATCCTTTCTCACATTAACACTAGTCATGATTATGGTCCATCTAAATTCCAGTGCATTGCTTAGGAAAATGTGCCCTTTAATTTCCTAATAAAACAGCTGGGTAAATTCTTCTACTTGCAGCTAAAGGAGAAAAAAAAAAAAAAAAAAACAAACCAAAAAAAAAAAAAAAAAACCACCCCAAGAACACTTGAAATGAATTTTTAATATAGATTTGAGTGGGATTGCAGCAGGCACTTCTGATCTGATAATTGCACTGGATCAGCCACAGTCATCATCTTTTTTTCCCTTCAGAAATTTTGTGTAAGACTTTAGTGGTGAGGAAGGTTCTCAGGCTGAGTGCTTATAACATCTCCAGGTAGCTGGAGAATGGGGGAAGTGGGCAGCAGCATGGACAGGGTGGGCCCTTAAGGGCATGAGCAGCCAACAGCTGCCAGTTCTCATCTCTTTGCATCCAGTCAGTAGAAGGAAGGTCAAGAAAAATTCTCAGTTTATTTAATCTGTGACTTGCAGTGACATTGCCAGAAAAGGTGACTCAGATGGCTGAGCCAAAAGGACTAAGCAAGAAAATTAAAAAAAAAAAAATACACACACACACACATATAGATGTACAGCTAGAGATATAGATATACATATATATGTTGTTTTGAGCACAAACACTTATTTTCCTTGGTACTTTGCTTTCCAAAGCTGGAGTATTCTAGGAGCTGCTGTTTGGGCAGCCACTGACTTTAAAGTGCAAGTGAAACTTTGAAAGGTACTTCCCCCTCAGTGCAGCCTTTATGGATGGTTCACAGAGTTTATTTGCAACCTCCTGGGGTTAATCTCTCTATTCTTAGTGCAAACACAGACAGAAGCATGTCTGCCTAGATGGCAGCTCAGGAGAAGCCAACCTGGCCACTGATTCACAGCCTATGTACTTCCTTGGTTTTGAAATGTTCAAGCTAAAGTTCCCTAGGCAAAAGTTAGCCCTTTGGAATACCCCATGAAAGGGTATTGGAATAATACTTGAAGTGTATTTCTCTTTTTTCTTTTAAGGCTATCCCAGACACATTAGAATATCTTAGTGTCTTTCCTAATTGACACTGGAACGTGTTGGCTGGTATTGCTATCAGTGCATCCTACCAGTGAGGCAGAGCTTGGATCAGCCAAAGACTGCTTTTGTTGGCTTGGCATGGCTTAAATTAGTTTCTTGAGGGAAATCAGCTATCTTGGTAAAAGCACTTTGGTTTCTGATTCACTGCAGCTACACTACAGCTTTTCACAGTGTAGAAATACGGTTAAAAAATCATGGCCCTAATTGACATTACCATAAATAATTTCTAGCATAGGCCTGGCTCTGAGTAAATGGGGAAGTAAAGCAAGAAAAGTATCTGTGTCCTATTACCAGCTGCCCTAAGCCAAATCTTGCCTTGAGATCTTCCCAGCCTAGCTCCTGCAGTTTCACAAAACAGACCTTGTGAGACTGGTACAATCCCAAACAGTTGGGAATACAGTGGCAACCACAGAGGGAAATTTAGGCTCATTTTTTTCCCTCAGTGCAAAAACACTCCTAATAAAACAGGGCAAAGATGAAGGGCAAAGATTCTCTTTGCCTTGCTCCCTGTTTTTTCTTTTCTTTCTTTTCTTTTCTTTTCTTTTCTTTTCTTTTCTTTTCTTTTCTTTTCTTTTCTTTTCTTTTCTTTTCTTTTCTTTTTCTTTTCTTTTCTTTTCTTTTCTTTTCTTTTCTTTTCTTTTCTTTTCTTTTCTTTTCTTTTCTTTTCTTTTCTTTTCTTTTCTTTTCTTTTCTTTTCTTTTTTTCTTTTCTTTTCCCTTCCCTTCCCTTCCCTTCCCTTCCCTTCCCTTCCCTTCCCTTCCCTTCCCTTCCCTTCCCTTCCCTTCCCTTCCCTTCCCTTCCCTTCCCTTCCCTTCCCTTCCCTTCCCTTCCCTTCCCTTCCCTTCCCTTCCCTTCCCTTCCCTTCCCTTCCCTTCCCTTCCCTTCCCTTCCCTTCCCTTCCCTTCCCTTCCCTTCCCTTCCCTTCCCTTCCCTTCCCTTCCCTTCCCTTCCCTTCCCTTCCCTTCCCTTCCCTTCCCTTCCCTTCCCTTCCCTTCCCTTCCCTTCCCTTCCCTTCCCCTCTTTCTTTCTCTCTCTCCTTCCCTCTTTCTCTCTTTCTCTCTCTCTCTCTCTCTTTCTCTCTCTCTCTCATTTTTTTTTTTCCTTGTGCCATTCTGGAAAGCCATTGGCTGCTGCCTGAGATATCCAGAGAGATGCGGCAATTAATTTTCTTTTAATCAAGGTCGGATGAAGTAAATTGGTGCGGCTCTGCAGCCCCTCATTTTCTGTTTTTGCAGTGATGCAAAACAAATATGATCAAATTATGCTCCTTCTCACCTTATTGAATTAGGAAGCGTGACTGATCCAGGAGAGCTGCGATGTTATATACTGTACCAATCCTCACCATCCCCCCTCTCTGACAAAGCCATCGGGAATCTTTCTGCAGGTTTTTATTTCAAGTTCAGAGGGAAGTGTGGGAGTGGGTGTGGGTGGTGGGGAGAGAGTCCTATTTATTTTTCTTAGTCAGTGGGGTGAAGCTGTATATTTCACCTTACAATGATGTGTGAGTAATCACAATAAGCAGGTCCATCTGGGTTCAGGAATAAAATTTAACAAGAGAACAAGGATGCTAAAAGCAGACCTGCAAGGAGAAGGGCCAGCAGTGGGTCTTCCATGCATGTTTGCCTGCTGTGGTCATAGGTATAGGACTGGTGGGCTTTCAGGCACTGAGTGGCATTGGAGAGTCACAAGGGTCTCTTTCCAGCTCTGCCATTCACTTCTGCAGCCTTGGACACAACAACTTTCTCCCTTTGTGCCCCAACTACCCAGGCTGTGCAATATGGGGAAAGAAGTTTGCCCTGATATTTTCAAATGAAAAGCATTGCACTGAGGGCTAAGGGGCTAAGCTTGTTTCCACTTTGTCAGCACTGAAGGCCTATTTGGTGTTAATTCATTGCAGCATGCCAGAGCAGAGAGAAACAAAAAGAGATCCATGCTCACACACAGAGCTATCTCATGGACATTTTGCTTCTACTTAGGTTGTCCATATAATCTAAAATGAATGTTATTCTGAATGACAGCAACCGTTTGCTCTTTGTATATGCAGAAACATTACAAATGCTCTGATCGATACCACTAGGGACATCCGAATTGCACAATATATATACTCCTGTAACCTAGGTCTGAGAGGGCTCAGCATCCAGCAGGCTCAGGCTGCTGTGCTGCTCTTTATTTCAGAGGGCCTCTGTGTGGGGAAGGGTGGCAGGAGTAAGGCTGCTATGGTCAAAACTTGTAATACCCTTGAGGGAATAAAACATGAAGATGCAGCAGGAAAGATGCACAATGCATGGGCTGATATGTGTGCTCTTCTCTGGAAGAAAATCAAGGTGTTTGCGAGCTTGATCTAAAGCGAGTATGTAAAATACTATCCTGGACATGCTGCATGTTAATAACAAATAGAGGTTATCTAACTTTGGGGTTAGGGGTTTTGTTTGTTTGTTTGTTGGTGTTAGTTTTGGGGTGGTTTTTTTTTGTTTTTTTTTTGTTTTGTTTTGTTTTGTTTTGTTTTGTTATTTGTTGTTGTTGTTGTTTGGGGGGATTGTTTTGTTTTTTGGGTTTTGTTTTTGTAGTGGTGTTGGTGGAGGTTTTTTTGGTTTTGTTTTTGTTTTGAGAGAGAGAGAATTGGGAGAGAATGTATTGAGACTGTAGGTTTTAATTTATAGACTTCAGGGGACGCATTTCACCCTGACCTTTTCAACATCAGGTCAATGTTGTTCAGATCAAGCTGCTTATTCTTCTTGATCAGAGCATGAAACCAATCCCAGATCAATTTGATAAAAAGGAAGTTTATATCATTGTTGTCTATTCATTAGATTTTCTATTTAAGTACAAACCAACATGCTTATCTGTCCACCTGAAATGTTATATACTGCTGCCTATCAGTGTTGAAATTTAAATAGACTGGCAATATTGGTGTGGGGTCTCATGAAGGATTGTTTCCCTGCCCAAGGTAGAGACAACTCCACATGCTGATGTGTTTGTTGCATTGGGTGAGAGCAGATCTGGGAAGAAGAGTACGATGAAGATTGTCTTATGGGTGAATTGCTCAGCCTCACCTCCTTTATAGGAAAAAAGGTAAATAGGAAAGATAGGAAACAAGAATTCCTATAGTAAACCCCTGCCCACCCCCCAAAAAAAATTCTCATCCTAGGAGAACTAAAGAGAGTGCAAAGATACAAATGAGAAAGAAAACAAGACACAAACATAATACTAAAGAATATTTTCTTTCCCACAGTCTTCATGTTCATTAATCCTGCAGTCCTTTGCCTTCTTAGAAACACTTTGCTAAGGTGTATGGCTCCTGACTGCAGTCGGTGTTAATTGAAACTCTTCCAGCAGAAGGAGGGCCAATCTTGAAGATCCCTTTCGTCTCTTATAAAAATGCTGTTCCTTCAAAGGGCGTGGCTACAAAAGGGCTTTTGAAGCAACTCTGTGCACCAAATTACAGGCTAGAGTAGGACCTGGTTGTAATTAACGACAGTGTTGAGGGAAGGAGATACTTCTTGTTGTATGGTACAAGTTTAGGTTACATCCAGCAAGATATAAAGAGAAACAAGCACTGTGCTGGTAGAGACTCGAGGAGCTCATTGAGGGATTGGATAGGCTATGTGCCTTCTGAGAATATCTCCTTTATGTCTTTTCTACATGTATCACTTCACAATATCAGTTGCTAACATCCATCATTGGCCCAGATATCCACTGACCTACTGATTTAAGCCACTGTAATTTCTTTCTGCAGTGTTCAGTGTAGCTCTCTGCTCCTGTTACCTCCACATCCTCATTCGTAGTCCTGAATAATTTTCTCTTGCACACATTTTCCCCCAGTTCCCTAATTTTTTCATCTCATCCCTGTCACACATAGATCCAATTATTTCGGGGGGCAGCAAGAAAATACAACCCATAACACATGAATCCACCAGCTCAGCAGATTTTACTCGGTACTGTTTTGGCATCCAGTCCTACCCATATTTCTGTGAATCACTGTGCCATTCGTGATCAGAGCTCCAAATGAAACTCACCAGGAATTTTTATTGCTCAAGAACAGTGAAGTAATAGTCTGAACTACGAATCACTGGAGCTGGCAGGATGGGGCTCCCAGGGGAGTGCTGGACAGTGTTAATTGTCTTTTTTCCCCCCACTTTCCCTGACAGTAGGAAAGGAACCACAACTTACTTCCAGCTCTCCCATCTTATATTTTATTTTAAGAACTCAGATCCTATAATTTCTAGGTCCTGTGAAATGCTTTCTTAAGTTCTGGAATAATGCTGTCTTTGTGACTGAAAATAGATGCTGAAATGCTTATGGAGAGTTTGAGTGATACAAATCATTAATAACACCTTCCACTTAGATTTGATCTCAGAACTTTGTGTGAAGCAGGTCAGGATCATTATTTTGATTTCAAAATGGTTATTACTTTCACAGAGGCAGTAAGAGGTGGGATGCTGTGCCTAGGGCCAGAGTCAAGCATTCAGCCTTGGAAGCTGCTGAGGGAGAAGCACAGGAAAAGGTGTTCCTTTTTGGGTGACTTTCATCATAGCAGAGGGGTTCCCACTGTTCTCACAGCCTTCTGGCTGACAAGCCTTCTGCTGACAAGCATCTCTGGGTTAGAAGATGGAGAGTGGTCTGATGTTGCTGTTGTGCTGTAAGTCCAGCTTCCCTTCCCCAAGAGGAATGCCCTTCTCTCTGCACGCAGGATTTTCTCTCGTCCCATTGAGAGTGGGCTCTGTGCCACTTTATACTTTGGAGGATCATTAGTAGAAATCATTAGCTCTAATACAACCTCCTCCATAAATCTCCCCTGCACCTGAATCATTTGTCCATGCCTAATTTCTATCTCCCTAATTTTATGATTTGTCCCTCATTTGATGAGGGTTCCTTCCATTAATTGTGTAGTAAGTGCTTCCAGATAAAGGGCTGACGAGTTGACCCCATCTTGGAAAGACATGGTTTGGGCTTTTTTCCTGAAGGATAGAGTCCCTCTGAAATATTCTTGCTCCCCTTTCAGAGGACATCACTCCAAATCTTAAAGGCACCACAGCAGCTTCCCACAGGGAAAATGTTTCATTCAGACAAATCCTATTCCTTGGAGGCACTGCAAGGCAGATGAAAGCAGCAAAGCTCCAGTCCAAGGTGTCCTCTGCCAGAGTAAGTCTTGGAGGCATTATCTGTACCATTCAATTCAGACCAAGGAATAAACCTCTGCTTTTTCCCACTGGACCCCTCCTAATTCTCATACTTTGAGTATGCTTTAAGTTTTGCTTTTCTCCAAAGCAGTTCTGTATCCTCCAACAAAAATCTCCTCTGATGAACCTTTTCATGCTGTCTTAGGCTGCACCAAAGATCCTTAGCAATCTCAGATAATTGACAGGGAGGGAATTGGTCGAGTCACTTGAAGAAGGGACTTTGCATCAGGCCAACAGAGCTCTTTTTCAGCTTTTCTGAAGATGTTCTGGGTGGTCCACAATAAAGCAGCTCTTTCTCCATGCCTCTGTTGCCATCTAAATAAGATGGTAATACTAGCAGTAGGGTGCCATGAGAGTTTAATTAATTAATTTGCAAATGTTGTGAGATCTTCTGATGAAATTCACTGCATCAGCACAAAGTCATTTAATCTGTATTACATACTGAGATCTCAGTAGCAGGAGCATCCCAAATGCATGGGAAAACTAAAAAAAGAGGAGCAGCCAAACCTTCTGAGCACTTTGACAAATAGTTTATGCCACTGGAATACAGGAACATTTTGCAAATTGAAGCATTTGTCCTTGAACTTATGACTGTGCAAGAGTGTGAGGCAGCTGAAATGGCTCACACTGGGACAGACACAACCCACTGGAGAGCTCTTAGAGCTGAGTTTGACACACTGGTTCTGTTCTGCAGTGTTGAGTGTGTTTCTCCCAGCCTCATCTCCCTCAGCCTTTCCTTGTACCTGTCCCATATTTGACATGGATGTTAGAATATTCACTGAGATATTCACAGCTTGATCCAAAACTCAGTCAGAGAGTACAACAGCTTCCTTGAAATAACCAAGGCTACAAATGGCAGGGGCAGCAGAGCTGTTGGATTCTCAGCACCTCTCTCGCTTTTTCCTTTAACTGTTGATTTAATTGTGAGGGTCTGTCTGTGACATTCTTGCCCTGGAGCTCTTTTCTCCTGAGTCTTTGTCCACTGTAGGGATAGTACAAATTCAGAAGAAGGGCGTAGGAGAGGAGGGAGGTGCAGCGCTAGAAGCAGCTTGCACATTTTACAGGTAACATTATCTTTTATTGGCATCCTAAAAAGAATGTCAGGCACTAGAGTGGAGGATTTTTTTTTTTTAATTTCTGCTTCACTGCTATTCCGTTGCAAGATTTTTAACACATCTGTGATGCCAGGAGGGGCAGGCGGTGCTCAGTGACAGAACTGGCCATTCACAACATTTCTGGAGACCTTTTGTCACATCCTCTGGAACAAACTATGAAGATCTCAATATACTTTCTCTTCTAAAACTCTGAGACTGAACAAAGCACAGGCTTTTCCAGCTGACTCTGTAGCCAAAAGGTGCTCTCTGCTAGTTAGCCAGACCTACCAAGAGAGATCTTCCCATTGCTTTAAAATCTGAAACAACTTCTGCAGTAGTTTACCAATACTGATATTTTTAGGAGTCATCCAGGCCGGGGGGGGGAACTGCTCTCCCTAAAAGCCAGTAAAGACAATTCTATTGATGTCTGGGTCAGCAGGAACATTTTCAGTGGCCAGGCATTGCTGTCTGACCCAAATTATTTCTCAGAGTCCAGGCAACTCTTCTCACTGACACATTTCATGTGAGAGTTAACATTGCTTCTCATTTTCACAGTGGCTCGGTTCTCTCTGGTCAAAGTTTACAGTAAGATAAGACCTTCTAGACCGGCATCATAAACTCTCGTACCAGTAGACTGGCCTTACAGTATGTCTTCTCTTTCCTTCCAACCACCTGATTTTCCTTATGCCTCCCTTGAAGAGGGCAATA
This sequence comes from Vidua chalybeata, assembly GCF_026979565.1. Classification (NCBI taxonomy): domain Eukaryota; kingdom Metazoa; phylum Chordata; class Aves; order Passeriformes; family Viduidae; genus Vidua; species Vidua chalybeata. The sequence continues at coordinate 8,173,482 of NC_071551.1, read as the reverse complement.
AAAATACAAAAATACAATCACTGCCTCTGCCAAACCCACTGAAGATTAGGTAAGTCTGTTCTCTAAGGACAGTTGTACTGTTGCCACAGAAAGCAGGGGTGAGAAAGTCTACCAGGTTTTGGATGGCTTGGCTAGTTTCAATTGTGAAAAACAGTAGAGAAAACACTGCATTGTGACTTCCAGAAAAAGACACTGATGGTGGATACCATAGTCTCAGCTTTTCAGGACACCAAAGGCAGGTTAAAATCTGTTCAGCTGATGTTGAAAGTTGTAGGGAAGAATGTTTGTTCCAGCTGGTTCTGGCACAAAAAGGACACAATGGGTAGCCATATCCCAGCTTTGAGAATTTAAGTGAGTTGTTAAGTTAAGTTAAGTGAGTTGTTCTGAATCTCCTCCTTGGCTTTGGGACTTTTCATGGTCACAAGCTGGATGTGTGGTGTAGCTGATGGAGGATCGTACTCCCAGTGCATGCAAAGAGCATAAATGTGGCTGGTCACAAAACCAGGAGCACCTGAGAGAACAGCCACACAATGTGCCCTAGTGTCAGATAATGGGCTTGACTGCACTAGCAACACCCTGCAAAGTCCTGCTCTGGATAGGAATCTGTGCACAGTTCGTTAATCTCCTCAGACAGGTATGCACGCCGTTCTGGAAGCACTGTTAGGATCTGCTGCTAATCCAGACTGCCTAGAAAGCTGGATCTGAAGGGATGGGAAACTGCAAAAGTCAGGGTTTTGGCGGGGCTTTTTTTTGTTTTTTGGGGAATTTTTGGCTTTCTTTGGTTTTGCTTTGTGGGGTGGGTTTTTTTTTTGTTTGTTTGTTTGTGGGTTTTGTGGGTTTTTTTTTGTTTTTGTTTTTGGGTTTTTTTTTTTGTTTTTTTGTTTTTTTTTGGTTGGTTGGTTGGTTTTTGTTTGGTTTGGTTTGGTTTGTTTTTAGGTAGTCTGATTTTTAAATATGTAAATTCATATAATTATATTCTGATGATCTAAACACTGTGGGTCTGAAACAAGTACTGAAATTTCTTTCCAAAATAAATCCCAACAATGATAGCATTGAGAGGTCTGATCTTTCTTCTGCAGTTACCACACTGTGTTTGCATTTTATGCTTTGTGTGTGTGTGCACAAATGAGAGTGCCATTGCAGTGCAGAAAAATGTGTAGAAATGTGAATGGGGGCAAGTGCCTGTACATAAGAACATGGACAGGAGGTTTTGTGTGTGTGTAAGAGTGTGTGTGTGTGTGTGTGCAAGAGAGGACATATACATGTCTACAAACTTCTGTTTATGTGGGAGTATATACATGTGGGAATGTGTACATGTATGTAATTTTGTGCTTGTGTGGGAGAGAGGAAGGGAAAACATGGTAAAGTCATTTGAACCTGTTTGAAGGTCGGGTCTCCCCAAGGTTATCTGCTTTTTTTCCCTTGAATCTGTAAAGTAATGGTATTCACACTCACTACTTGAGAAGTGTTTCTTTTTATAGCTCTTCCAGATGACAAATAATGCCTGTTTTTGAAGTCCTTTTTAAGTCATTGTTCCCTGGATGCAGATACCATGTTTGGGTGCAGGAGGGGAACAGAGCACAGAGCTATTTCCCCTTTCTGTCTGCAGGGAGCTTTACTGGGACTAGTGAAATTCCAGTCAGGATCATCCAAGGGGCTGCAAACTCACAGCGTATGAGCTAATAGGACACCCTCTCCTTCAGGCCCCATGATGCAGTGAGAGAGAAGCAGACATCCACCACAGTCCACTGCAAGCTGTGATGGTCTGGGCTATGGAAGCTGGAAAATCCAGCTGAAATCAGTGGTAGATTTCCTGAAGGAAACATCCCCAAACTGACCTGTTGAGGAGAAACTGAACTCAGACTTGTGAGTGGACAGGTGTCTGCATCAGAGCTGCCCCTTACTGGGGGCTGGGGTTGATTAAATGTTGTCCATCTTGAAATATTTTGGGCACTGTTGCCCTCTGTGGGCAGCGTGGATGTGTGGGCAGCACACACAGCTTTCCCCACTTCCCAGAGAGGTGGGGCCTGATTCCTACCGGGTTTCCCAGCAGACCGACACAGAGCTGTAGGCACTTGGTGATACTGTTCTCTCACCACAGGGTCAGCCTATGCTCTTTTAAAACCAGCATCCTTTTCTTTGCCTTTCCTAAGGGTTTTGGTTATTGTCTCCGGTAGCAGCAACAGCTGTCCTATGAAGTTGTTCGGTGTTGTATGAGCACAGGAGTATAGCAGGAAACAGCCCCAGGATAGACAAGTTGTGCATTCCACGGAGCACTCCCGCTCCTCACTGCTTGTGGAAGACGTTTTGTGTGTGCTCATCACCAATGGGCAGTGAGCTGGCCCCTGTCTCTGGAGTCTGGCCACTGATTTCCTCTCCTCCCTGCACATGGGATAGATGAGCTTTTTTTGCTGCTCAGATCCCAAGGTGTGCTAGAAGCTCAGCGTGCCTAGTGGCTATGGCAGGAATTTTCCGGAATAAAAACAGAATGGATGTATCAGGATTTGGGCCAAAGAGAATTGCAGATACCTATGAAGATGTTCAGCTTCATATTAGAAAAAGCTCAGGGGAAATGGGTTTTTGGGAAAAATAGTGAGCACATTGGAAATACAGAGAACAGAAAGGGGACAGAAGGATTCAGGAAGCAATCCAGGAGAGGACAGGGAGAAAGCTTGGTTGAATGGATAAATGGGCTGTGAGCAGGAAATGATATCTGACTTAATGTCTTAGTCAGACAGAAAAATTAGATGGTGTAAACTGATCCTTCCTGCAAGGGGTGCTGAACTTTTTAGGTGACTTTAGAAGGCCATGTTTACAGTAACTCCATCTCGTGACTATGCTATAAAGGCAGACTCTTTGGGCAGGGAGGAAGGAGCATTTCATGAACACACACCCCCACACACACACCTGCCTCCATGGGCAACCTGGCCTTGTACTTACTGGGCTTTTTTTTTTTTTTATTATTATTATAAGATTGTACTTTGCTTTTTAACATAGAAATATAAAATATGCATGCATATGGCTTATCAAAGATGATAACATTCACAGGTAAGGGAACATAAGTCCACTTTATAGCAATAAATTATCCTCCCCACCCTTCTGAACTGATTAGCAGCTGTGTCTCACCAAAGCTTTCAAGAGTTTTCCTTTTAATTTTTTACCTGAATTGTTTTCTCCATTTTAGCTACACTCATAGGGATATTTTTATGGAATTGCCTACAAGGATTCCTGACTGCTGTTCCCACTGAGTCAGTTTGATTTTTTTGTATCAGAGAGTGTAATTTTCATAACAAGAGGCAAAGTTTGCACTAGATTTCCATTCATCTACAGGAAGTTACCCCAGTTTGCTCTTAGGGAGTCTGAGGTTTAACATTTAGGGCTCTTCAACTAAAGTTAGGATATTAAAATCTGGCTACAAGTCTGCTGGCCACAGTTTGATATGCACTATTATATAACCTGTTTTATCATATAAACCATTGAAACCAATAAACTATTTCAGTCCACGGAAAAGCAGTGTGTCTCCAATAGCACCAAACCAAATTTATTGGTATAGGGGTATGATTCAAGTCAAACCTTAGTTTAATAGGTAACCAGGAAAGTTGCTACAACAATTATCAGTGCAGTTCCAGAGTAAAATTTGCCTGGTTGAACCATGCTGGTATTTATGTTGGTTCAGACAAAAGTATTTTACTCTGCCATTTCAAATGCTCAGGAATATGGTCAGGTCCTGTGTCTCAGCTGGGGAGAGGGGAACAATGAGCTGTAATAATTCAGCCACTTGAGATAATCTGTACATACCCTTAGTGTACTGGCAAGCTCCAAACCTTTTCTACCCATTTTCATGACATTATTATCTACTTTTTCAAGTACATTAATCAATTGAGGACACTCAGATTACTTCATAATGGTTCCAGAGAGAAACAGTTTAATAACAGAGGATAGGTGTAGTTTGCATAGAACCAAAAATCCATCGTTTTCTCCTAAATACAGTGAAGGGATTATCTGGGTTTGTGAATCGTGATTCAGATCTTAAGAATGTGAGATACACCCCCGAAAGTAGATGGTTCAACAGTTACTCAAAACTCTTTGATACCACTTGGGACCTTTCCAGTACTTCTGGTTAAGCAAGTGCTTAGCTACTCCTCTGCTCTGTGGCTGCCATGTGCAGTAGAGCCAAGGGACATATAAAGATGTCAGACACTTCTCACTTTAAATACCCTGCTGACTTTGGCAATAGAAATGGCCCAGTCTTTTTACATCCAAAGGCTATTCCCTGATTCCTTTAGTCAAGTTTTGTATGCATTCAACTTTAGCAACTTCCCTGATATCTGAATTAGAGCAAGGACTTTGCGACTGGGCCCGGGACCATTCCTGAGCTGTTTACAGTAATGGCTCCAGCATGCAGAAGGAGCTAGACTGAGCTGGGGTTACTGAGGACCTGCTTTCAGCTTCTCCCAGGACTGAGTGTATTGCATGGAGACCGCATGGTGGCAGATCCTTGGGTGTGCTGGGCGTGTCTGCTGCTTGGAACAAGCTCTGCACTCACACACCGCAGTGCAGTGACCTTTGTATTTCCATAGGTGTCTCAGGTACAGCATGTCTGTGACGTTGGAGCAGGAAGGAAAGCTACCTGGAACCAGACCAAAGCAGAGACAAGCAAAGTCTGCCCAGATATAGTATCCTGAGAGTGCACGGAGGTGGCTGCTCTCTGCATGGCATTCCCAGGTGGAGCTAGGATGTGGAGTTGGGTGGGGTTTCCCCCCAAACTCACAACAGACCTGTAGCTCCACATACCAGGCAGCCTGGGATCCAGTGCTATTCTCTCTGCTTCCTTATTTCCTGCTGCTCTCAGATGTGTCTTTCACAAGGAAATTGAACTTTTAATACCAATAGAGCCAGATTACACTGTCAGATCTGGGTGGCAGAAATGTGTGGCAAAGTCAGAAGTCTGGATCTGGGAACTGAGAGTGGCAGGGTGGGACATGACCTTTTATGAAGGATCATTTTATGAAGGTGAAGAGGTTCTGCTGATATTGGTAGAATACTAGAGGACAAATGTTCCTTCCCTTTGATCTAGAGCCTGCTTCACCCTGTAGGATTTTCACAAGAGGATTTATCAGCCTGTACGTTTGTTAAGTTGAAGCCAAAAAGGGAAAATAGTCCCTTCAGTCTTTGCTAGGGGAAATTGCTCTGTGTGAAAACCCAGAGCACAATGAGAAATAAATAAATTGAAACCCAGAGCTGAGAAATAAACAATCCCAGTGGGAATAGTGTGATCACAGGAAAATAAGAACAATAAATTGCCCTTCTCTGAGGTTTCAGGGCTCTTAAAAAACATCAAATAAGTCTCATAGCTCCTTCCGAATGTAGCAGCAGTGATCTTCTCCCCCCTGCCCCTTCCTCCAATTTTACAGATTAGGATGTTGAGGTACAGTGACAAAACAGTTGAAGTGGCAGTTGCAGTGTTTAGTACATATGTACACCTCACAGTTTTAGAGATACCTGAGTAGCTTGATATCAGAAGAGTATGGCTGTATTAGTACAGTGATCTGTCTGGTATAGCTTTCCACTGATTGCTATACTTACTCAGCAGTAGCTTAGGTATCTTTAACCAGCATTGTACTGTGCAGTGTCGTCATACTCTGTAATCCATTTATTCCTAGGACCAGTGTGATTTTTCTCTCTGACCTCTTTAATATCATGGACTGAAGAATTGCCCCTGCCTCTGTTCTAGTCTAAGCAAAGCAATCCAGATGGGAACTGGCCGTATTTTCATCTCTTCAAGTTCTAGATTCATTTTTCCCGAGAAAATGTTCCAGGCTCATTCTCTAATCCAGCTCCAGAGTAATGCTTCTTGGCTTTGCTACGCTACATAACCCTAAGCATGGCCTGTTTTTCATAAGAGTTCAGAATATGAGAAAAATCTTCTGAAGAAGAGACAGAGGCTATCAGCTAAAGGGAGAGGGAAGGCAGGTCCTCCTGTCCCTGGGGCCTCTGGGGGGTTCACTGTGACTGCAGAGAAATGGGCTGGGAGGGGCATGAACCAGGCAGCAAGGAGAACACACCTTAAATGCAGCATTGCCAAAAAGCGTGTCTGGTCTGGACTTCACATGTGCATAAAGGGCACTGGCCTTAACCAGGTTACAAACAATCTTTCTCTTTCTGAAGTGCAGGTTATACTGTTGAGACAAGTGTGTGCCATGGCTGCAGGAGATGGCTGTGAGCTCCTCAGAGGGCAATGGTTTGTAAGCAAACTAGCCATAAATACATCACCCAGTGGATTAGTAACTGGTGTGGGTGGGTGTGGGACATGTGCATACATATACATACAGACATGCATACACATGCATTTCTGTCTCTGCCAAGCTTATGCTAAGTGGTATCACTGAAACAAACTGCCAGATGAGCTAGGATCTTTGGATGAAAGTGTGTGTGTTTGAAAATATGGCAATAACAACATTTCCTTTGAACAGACCACTGTGTAAAGTTACCAATGCATTGCAGAGGCTCACCAAAGAGTGGCTTCGATCAATCTGTGTGCTGAATCTGGTGAAACAAGTCTGCAAATAGAATTTGTTGGTGAACTGATGGCAATTATGTTGCAGCTGAAGGTAGCTTGCAGACTTGAGGCTCAACTCAAAACTCTGAAGCAGATTTATTTATCATTACTGCTGCAAAGCCCCCTTCACTTTGAGTTGGTTTCACACAGCTCTGATAAGAGGGGAAGACGTAAATTTGGAAACAGAGGGATAAAGTGTATTGCCTAAAAATCAGCATTTTAGGCTCCCTCGTTACTTGCGAGCAGTGGCTTTCATTTTTGAATACAGATTATAGAGAAATGCTGTTCTAATAGAAAAAAAAAAAATCACAGATTTCAAAGGGAGAGGAAGACCCTGGGTGTACTACAGAAGAGTAGCATGCAAAGATGTGATGCAGAGATACAATACTTAAAGAAAAAAGTTGAGTTTCTATGGGCTTGATCCAAATGCCTACACAAACTGATTAGAGTCCTTCCCCAGACTTCAATGGGATCAGGCCCCTGATATTTCATAAACACAGATATATATTTAAAATTATTTAAGAAAGTTAAGATGATAGAGAGATTGTCAACTTCCAACAGTGGTGGTTAGATAGTGTAATACCCTCCTCCTAAGAGATGCTAGATCAAGATGATCAGGGAATTATGTGCATAAAATAAATCCTCAGGCTTCAAGATAAGAACACACTGCAGTTTCTTGCCATATGGTTCAGACTAAAATTTCTTGCTAGCCCAGCTCAGATTCTCTTCCTTCTCCTTCCTGATATGTTCCAGCTGAGCTCAGCTATTCCTGGGCTGGTTCTAAGCATATTAAGAAAAATCTATGTCAGTGCCTACTGCATTTTATTTTCTGTAATCTGGCCTATGCAGGCAACCAAACTCTCGTGCTGCTTGCTGTTACACTCTGCTGGGGTCCCGGTGTCCCCGTCAGCACCTTGGGTCTGCCCATGTGCAGCCAGGAGCAGAAGAGGGATCTCACTCTGCTCTCTGGGGGGATTTCAGCAAAAGATGAGCCTCAACATAACTGTGCTCACACTGGAGTCAGTCAGAGCTTTGTTGTATAGGAGATTTAATATTGACTTCAGCAGAACACTGGAAAAATCTCACTGGAAATAGCTGATTAGAGAAAAGTAGTAGTTTAGGTCAAAGTGAAGAGAAATCTTCTCATTCCATTGGGATAGATGATTTTGATCAATTTTTTGCAGAGACCAGCGTGGCTTGTCTCTATTTTACATGAATAAGGGAGAACAAGGTGAGGGCGCAGGAAGGGAAAGAGAAAGCAGTTAATTTGACTGAATAAAGATAAAAGAATGCAAGCACCACCGAGTTTGCTGTTTATCTGGACATTGTGTAATGTTGTAGAATCAGATGTGGCTCTCTGGCTTTTGCACAGAAATGCCCAGGGAGAAATCCAGCCTTACTGCTATGAATAATGAGGTTTTTAGAGGGGACTTCCTGATGTCTTCTCCTCCCCACAAGGTATCCACTTTGCAAGCAAATTTGTGGCACTCTGGGCTTCCTAAATATTTTTGTTTGATCTGAGGAATTAATTTTTGTTTCTACCCCACTGCAGGGCAAAAAAAGTGCATGGAAATGCCCAAGTGCCTTAGCATAGAGACTGTCCTTTCAGGGGAGAGAGTATGGGTCTTTGGCAGAGGCGAGAGCCCAGACAGTCCAAATTCCTCCAAAGTTAACTTAATCCTTTTTGGTTGGGATTGAGGTCTGTCATTTAGAAACAAAGGAGGAAGGGGAAAGCTCCAGAGGTTATAAGGAAGAGCAAAGCCCTGGGATTGTAGAAGGTCTGTGAGGTCCTACGAGGTCTGAACTGATTAGTATTCAGTATTTATAATATCTCCATAATGGTAAAACAAAAGAAAACAAGCCCAGAGAATGCATTTTTAATCATCAATCACTGCTCTTTGTTTGTCATGAATGAGCAGCGAGGGGAAATAGTCTCCCATAATCACCTCCCTTCACATCTCCTGCCACACAGGCCTCGCTGGGTGTGCTAAAAGGGAAATAAATAAACAAGCAGCAGATCTCAAAATAAATCCCAGAGACATGGGTGCTACGTGGGTTATCAGACCCACACACAGGGGTCTTGTTGAGGATACAAAGTGAGGGAAGGACATTTACAAAGCATAGAAACAAAGACAAAGCATGCGACGACATTAAATGCAAGAAAAAAAAAAAGGAGGACTGGAGTTACAGAGGGGCAGCAGGTGAAGGAGGAAGCTTTTCAGAGAATGATCAGTGGTGGAATAGTGAGCAAAAGCATGTCAGAATAGGGACTTCTCACGGGAAAAAATGATATTAGGATGGAAAGCTTGAAAAGCCTCAAGTCTAAAAGAATTTCAGCCTTTTCAGTATCGGAGGATCATATAATTTTAGGATTTCCACGTGAAAAAATTAGTTTTCTCAAGAATAACATTTGTGCTAGAAAAAAAATATTGAAAAGCCCATTGTTTCTATTAGGAGCCCCCAAATCCATGTCTTATCAGGGACAGCACTATGCTGAACTTCTCCAATGGGATCCCTGCTTTGATCTTGCAGCAGTTCTCACAGGGCCTTTATTGTAGTCCCAAACGCCTCTTGGGAGGAAGGGAAACATTATAATTCTCCCTTAATAAGTGAGATAACAGGCTTCTGGGAGGGTAAGGCCCAAATTTTCTAAAGCATGGCTGGTGACTCCACACCCACTTGGTGCGTTTAGATGAGTGCTCCCAGCGTGACAGGAGACTGGAGCCATCAGATCATCCTGTAAGGAACAGACACGCTATATCTGACTCCTATTGAAAAATAATAAAAAGGTAATGACTTTGTCATTACTGGACATGGGTTTGTCTGTTGGCGAGGGGGGAGGAAGGGGAGGTTTTCTGCATTCAGGCTATAAATAATGTTTCCCATTATCCTGTGCAGTTCCCCTGCATTCCTCACACAGCCCCTGGTTTGCCTCCATCTCACTGGGCCAGTGCGAAACTCCCACACTATCCTGCCAGGCTGGCATGCACTGCTAGAAAAGGGAGAGGGCCAAGGAGTCCTTGTGTCTGTGTCCCAGGACCAGTGTGACCCGTGGAGACACTGAGCAAGACAGAGATAATCAAGTCACCTCCTCTTGCCCGGACATAGGTGCGGGTGACCAAAGGAAGGGGTTCAGTTTCAGAAAAGTCCATCAAGAAATGTTCCCTGATGGAAGTGCTCTGTGATACCCGGGAGAAGGAGTGTGGAAGGGTCATTGTCTTGTAATTAACTCAGCTCCAGGCACTAACAGCATCATCTTAAGCAATTGAGACTCGGTTGCAAACCCTGACTTTTAAGAATTTTAAACCATTTATTAAAAGGCCAAACGAAATTGCACTAACTCTGTCTTTAACCAAATTCAGGGCCAATATTTGCACTGTTTAGGTGGAGACACTCAAAATTGCACATGTCAGTTCAGCAGGTGAGGTTTGCTGGTGAAATGCTGAAGGGAGGGACCTCAAGAGCTGCTGGGACTTGGGACCTATCAGGAAAATTGCAGCATTTAAACTGAAGGTGTGTTTTTAAGTCAATAGCCCAAAATGTAGATGCCTACAAGGATATTTTTAAAACTGCCTTTATATAACTAGCTTGATGTAATTAAGAACTGATTTAAGCTCAAACAAAATAACTCCATCTTGTACCCAAATTGAAGTCCCCACACTGAGAATTGCATCTGCTGAACTAAATTAGTCAGAAAATCACGTCAACTTTATGCTGTAAACAGATGTAGAGCTGTGGAGGATATTCCAGTTCTGTGTCCAGCTCTGCCACTGATTCACTGTGTCCCTAGGCAAGACTCTTAGGTTTTCCATCCATAAAGTGTAATAAAATCTATGTAGGTGCCAGGTGATGTAGTGCCTAATTAATTAGTAAATTAATATAATGAACTTGAAGGTCTGTATCAGCACAAATGAATTGTTAATATAAATTTTTATTATTTATTGCTATTTAGTTGATTATTTTCTAACACAGACAGACAATTACAAACATACGTCACACTTGAATTCCAGTTTTATTATTGTTGTTGATTATTTATTATTGTTTCCTCCTGTATTTATTTGTTATCTTTAGTAGTCTCTCTTAGGACTAAGCCCCAAACCTATGGATGTTACCAAGACACATGGAATAGTGAAGTCACTGGGAAATTTTGGGGCAGAACTGGGGTTAAATGCAGGATGTTTCTTGTTGAGTGTCAAGTCTTTTGCTTGAACCTTTATATATGTATTTGAGGCAAATAAAACAGGTAAGGACAGATTCTGAGCAGGTTAAATTCTTGTACACACTCATTTATACCAACCAAAAGTTAGTATCAGTCTGTAGGCCTTTAATTAGGTCCACAAGGTTTCAATATTTATATAACATACTTGCATACTGATATTAATCATATGTATTTCTAAGCAAAGACATTTCAAAATGCAGAGCCTGATCATCTTCAATATAAATAATTCTTGGCCCAGTACTGCCAGTGTGAAGCAATGCCTCCTCTGCACAGAGTATTTGGATCAGGGTAGGATGGGGATCTAACCAATTTCTTCTTCTGAAATGGGCGCATGCAAAGAAATAGTTGACTGTGACAAAAAGGCACTTGCAAAAATGACCACATGATATTCCTTGATTACTTGTGCCACTCCAATGATAAAATATGGAAGTGGATTATGTTGCACTTGCAACTGAAAAAATGCCTCCTCCTCCTCTGCAATTACTTTTAATTTTCCATTATGAAACTAAGTAAATACACAGACTTTTTATAGTGCATATCTGAGTGATTTCTTCATTCTTCCAGTGAGTTGTGAAGCAGGATTAGAGGTCCTGGACAGCATCCTTCTCTGCGCTGGGTTTGGAAAATGTCACTCCTGATGCCTTATGGCTCTTGGGTAGTCCACATGGGATAGGTGACTGGGTCAGTCCAGTTTGGTAGTTTGGTCAGTCTAGACCTCATCCAGCTCCTCATTTACTAGAGATTAAATGCCTCTTTGAGGAATTAGTGTGGCATGTAGGCCTGTGGTAAGCATGTCACCTGCTCCGAGTGGGGTGGGAACAAGGAATCTCAGCCTGATTACTGCCATGAGCCTCAGAGCTATAGGAACTACCTTTGCATTCCTTCCTCTTCCCTTCTGCTGAAAGCAGGGTGACCTGAGGACAAAGTTAGAACCCTCACCATGTATTTCTCTGCCTATGGCATTTTAATCCTTGCCCTTCTCATGTTGTTTTAGCATCATTTTTTCTTGTATGAGTAATTTTTTAAGGGTATGTAGTTTTCTCAGGCTGCACTTGCACAGCATAGCCAGATGGAGTGTTCTGGGTGTGAATAAAATACATTAACCTCTACTTTGCAGTAAAGAGGCAGCCTGTATGCTTGACCCACAGCTGTCCTGTCATCAGTCTAAATGTTGTGCTCACTTCTGTGCTGAATGACTTGTATTACCTTTTCATGCTCACATCTCTCTGCTGCCCAGCAGCTCACAAGGGGATTTGACAAGACACCATGTCCTGCATGTATACACAGCTGCACCCACCCCACTCCACAATGGAAATGAGGGCTCTGAGCAAAAGCAAAGCAACTTCTATGAAGTTAGGCTTAAGAGACAAATTTCTGGGTTTAACCAAGAGTTGTGGACAGCAGACAACCTAACAATGAGTTTGGATGCTATCATTGCTAATTGCTGAATGATAAATAGCAAAAATGTGTCCTGCAACTTCAGTCCATGGAAATTAATTTGAAATATGTAGCTCAATAGAACCAATATCTTATGGGCACTAAGCTTGCAGTGTGCAGGATGTCCTCTCCCCAAGGGCAGCAGCTAATGGCATCACTACATGCTATGGTAGCTAAAGAAAGGCTGGGAGTAGATGAAACCTCTTTGGAGATGGAGGAGTGTGTAGAACCTGAGCTGCCCATGATTTTGTGCAACTGAACTGTTTATTAAATGTTCAGGCAAGTAGGAATTACTGAAGATGGGAACCATAACTGTGTAAGGACTCACAGGTTTAGTAAATGCCAGCAAAGAAAACCATAAGAGGAAAGGAAATGAAAGTAATGTCCAAGATTCCTTTTGGATTTTTTTCCACTGTCGTGTTGTATGCTTGAAACAGAAAAGAGCAAAACTGAGAGACGTTTTCCTTAGAGGTCTTTGGTTAAGGATCTTCAGTCCCAACAAGAGACATGATCTGATTCAAGTTGAATCCTGAGCAGTGGGCAAGGAACCCCCATGGGCAAGAACAAAACTGAATCTGCACTGAAGCATTCTGGGTCACCAGCTACATCTCAGTCCAGCTTCTGTTTGAGGTTTATTGTTGAATTCTCAAGTACTGTTAAACCATATCATGGTCTTGCTGAGAAAGTAAATCGCCTTTTAGAGGAAATCTGAATGAAATTGGGTATGTTCAAAATTAGCAAAAAGTTTTTGAGATCGCCCTGCTGATGGCCATATTGCTCCACTGATGCAACCTTTTTTGGTTTGTGTTGCAGACCCACTTTTCTGACAGATGCAGATGCCAGCACTTTTGGTTTGGGGGCAGTATTGACACAAGAACACAAAGGACTTGTGAGGGTGGTGCCTTATTACAACACTAAATTAGCTGGAGAGAGATTACTGTACCACTTAAAAGGAACTCCTGCAATGGTTAAATCTATAGAACATTTTCATCCACTGTTCAACACGGAAGTAAAATTGCTTTGGGTTGATGACAGGAAGATACTGCATAAATAGTTAAGTATGCATCATTTGCAATTTGCTAAATTATATTCTTTCTATCTAGAACGGGCTGTGTAAGGTGTCATTACCTCCTGTTCTATCTGGCTGAGGAGCTGCACACTCTGGGGCTTGTACAGTGAACATCAGAGGGCTGAATGGGCTTTGAGTGAGCTGTGGTCTGGAAGAAGACTCAAAGCTGTCAGAGGCACAGCTCACATGGTGTCTGAGCCTCCTGCCGCATGCAGGGGAGCACAGGCAGAAGAGGATCTGTGGTGATAAACAGGACCACCTCAAAACACTTGCCAAGTGTTCCTTCTAACTAGGCCAGCTCCACAGCACTTCAAAATTAGAACATTTACAAAAAGAAGGAAGACCATTCAGTCTGTGTTCAACACCCTAGATGAGAGAAATGCAAAACGTGAACAAGAGAAAATAGTAAGTAAATGCAATTAAAAGTAACGATGCAGGTTTAATTAAAGGGCCCTATTCTCCCAACCCTTCATTCTTCAGGGATGCCTCATAAGCAAGAATTCATAGCTTGGGACCTGCTCTCTTTTACTTTTGTAAGAAGAAGGTGGGACATTTACTTTCAGAAGCACATGGGTTTTAACCTGGCAGTGTCTCTCCAGCATACCAAACTCAAGAAGTTTGCTGGTTGTATTTTCAGCAATTTATAAATACTTGCCACAATTATTATAACAGTTTCACACAGTCCTATTTACTTTAATAATCCCACTTTCATGTATTTTTTTCTTGCTTTCTTAGTGTGAAGAGGTAAAAGTAAATAACTACAGCATGACAAATCCCAAACAATATGCAAATATACAAAAACTCAGATTTTGCAAAGACACCGGCACTATAAACATTATTGCCACAAAATATGTCTCTGCACTATAAGTTTGGCCTGGTTAGTAGAAGTCTAGTCTTTACAGGGACCTAAATATTTAACTCAATTGATGCATATTGCTAAACTTGACTGCTCAAAATTCATGAGTCAGACTCCACTCCTCCCTGAGCTTCCAAATCACAGGAATTTCACAAAAGCCATTAAAAATGTATTTCTTTGGAAGTCTCCTATTTGTTCTCTGGCTTCTGAGGCTTTTGACAGCACTAGGCCACATTTCCAAGTGTCCTTGTGTAAAGGCAAGTGCTAGAAACAAGCCATTCCAGGAGCTAGGGATCAAAAGAGAACACCAAATATTGGAAGACTCACAATTAAAGCTCAAGACCTGGCAGTGGTCCCACACACGCTCATGTATGTGAGTCACTTTTACTCACATGAGTAGTCACATCAAAATCAGAGGAATTAGCCTATTATTATTAATTATTATTATTTATGTGTGTAGCAATAGCACATAGGAGTTGTGGTTATGGAGCTGGGCCACATTTTGCAAGGCACTGACAAATCCAGAGCAAAACCATGGTTTCTGCCCCAAAGAGCTGATGGTGTAAACACCAGACAAGAGGCAACAGGTGGAGACAGACACAGACAGGGAAGCACATGGGAAGAGCAAGACGCTCCTGCAAGGGCTTCTGTGTGGGTGTGCCGATGCGGATCTCCCTGCTGCCAATGAGCAAAATTATCCAAGAGTGTTCAGGTTTGCCTCGCTGCGGCCTAGGGCCCAAATCCTGCAAGCCCTACAGTGGAGGCAGATCCATCCCGCAGACCTACTGTCTGGGCAGGCAGGCAGCTGTACCTCCAAACCCCAGTGCTGAGTGCACGGTGCCAGTGAGCCCAGGCTCCTGGCTCCTGTAGAGGCAGCCAGGGGATGACAGAAAAGGTCTCTGTGGATGCTTCTATGGAATCATCACCACAAAATGTGCACATGCAACTGTAATGTATACTCACTTTCTCAGTGAAATGAAAGGTGGAGCTGGGGAAAGTAGTTTAACACAGAAATGTGATGCCTGCCTGTTGGAAATTCAGGTGGATGAGAACTCTTGTCTCTGATCCTGCAAAGACATCTCCCAAAACCCGCCTAGTCTACAAGGCTGCTCATAGCTTGCACATTTGTTCCTTGGCATTTTTGCTAGGATCCAGACCCACAAAAGTTAGTCCCGTGTGCAACTGCTAGCAAAGCCAGCATGGCCAAACTGAGAAATACTACAGTTGTAGATCTGAGACAAGAGTTAGTTCTAAACTTGAGTGAAATCCAGACAGAGAACATTAGCAAAAGAAAAATACTGAAGTTTAGAAATTTGTAAAATAGCAACTGAACATCATGCCTAGGAAAACCAGCAGGAGAATAAAGCGGTACACACAACCTAGTTATTCGTCATCTCCATGGAGTTTAGTCTCAGGGAACTAAGGTGAACGGGGTCAGCAGACTGCAAAATAGAAAATTTTATAACATTTACAGCGGCTCTCTGGGAAGGAGGACGGATGCGTAAGAGGAACCGCTGGTGCAGGAACAGGGTAGGGGACAGGCAGCTGCGCGCGCGGGCAGGGACACTTTCTCGCCTTTTCCCTTGCCAGGGGAGGGTGATCCAGTCCGTGTTTTGCAGGTGCCTCTCCCTTCACTGCCTGCCCTGCCTGCCTGGAGACCGAGTCCGCTCCGTGCCCGCTCCCTCCCG
Organism: Vidua chalybeata; assembly: GCF_026979565.1. Classification (NCBI taxonomy): domain Eukaryota; kingdom Metazoa; phylum Chordata; class Aves; order Passeriformes; family Viduidae; genus Vidua; species Vidua chalybeata. The sequence continues at coordinate 8,157,654 of NC_071551.1, read as the reverse complement.
CCGCTCCCCCCTTCCCACCCCGGGCGGGCCGGGGCGGGCGGCGGCGGGCTCCAGGCCGGGTTTTGCGCGACGCCCGCCCTCCTGTTAGAAATAGGAAAATTCAATAATCAAAGCAAAGGGGAGCGCGAGGAGGAAAAATCCGGGATCAGGGCAAGTTTGATGGCGCATGCGCGCTGCTGCCTCCATCCCAAACACACACACATTTCCCTTGACTTGGAAAGTCAACCAAAGCAGCCCCAAGTGCAGGTAAGCCCGTCCGCTCCCGCCCGGCCCCGCCGCCGGCAGCCCCGGGGCCGGGGCGCTGCGCGGGCGGGCGGCGCTGCCCGGCAGGTGGGCAGCGCTCCGCGCTCCGAGCCGGTTCCCGTGGGGCAGCGCCCACCTTGGCGGGCAGCGGGCAGCCTCTGCGCGCACCGGCCGACAGCGAGGGCAGCGGCGGCCGCCCGGCCCCGCCGGAGGAGGGAGGTGCCGTGGGGGGCCGGCGGCGGCGGGGTAGCGCCGTGCCCGCTCGGCGGCGGAGCCGCGGCCGCGGCGGCGCCAGTCAATTTCCAAGACTTTGGCAGGAGCTCGGGCAGGGGACGGGGGAACACGTGCTCCCGCTCCGCGCCGAGGGCAGGTAACCGCAGCCCCGCCGCGCCGCACCACCCGAGGGTCCCGGCGAGGCGCTGAGAGGTGGGAGGGGAAAGGCGGCAGCAAAGTTGGGCGAGCGGCAGCTGGAGCGCTCCGCGGACAGGGCCGGGCGCGGCGGGGCGAGCCGTGCCGGGGAACTTTCTGCAAAGTAGCGGGCCGGGGCCGGCAGCGCTTCTCCTGGTGCCCGCAGCGGCACGGCCGCAGCCCTCCAGCAAGGGTCGCGGTGGGCAGGGGCCGCGGCGGCCGGGAGCGCGGGTCGGGGCAGCCGGTGCCCGGCCCCCCGGGCGAAGCAGCAGGTTATTTTTACCCGGTGGTATTTGCAGAATGTGCAGCTGATTTGCCATCCGGAGCCAGGAAGTTTTCCCCTTCCGCCTCCTTCCCCTTTTCCCCTTTCTTTCCCCCGTGCGCGGCGGGGTAGTGGCGGGCGGGGGGACGGCCGACCGGGGTGGCGGCGGGTGGGGGGCACGGGCCGGGACTCCCGGGGGAACGGCTGCCCGCGCTGGAGGCTCTGGGGACGGGGAACAGGTGTCCGAGCCGTCACTCATAAGCCGGGCCGGTGGGGGGGCGAGGGCGCGGACGGGGAAGGCGAGGAGCGGTGGCGTGCTGGGGCCCCGAGCGCCGCCGACCGCGGAGCACCAGTCCCGGGGAGCGGAGGAGGAGCGAGGGGCAGCCGGGGCGCAGAGCAGAGGCAGGCTCGGCGGCGGCCCGGAGCGGGGAGCGAGCTGTCAAGAGGCTCGGGCTGGCGCGGGACTGGCGCTGCCGCTCGCCTCGGGGCCGGCGCCGTGAGCGCCTGGCTGTGCGGCGGGCGGGCAACTTGTGCGGCAAACTTTGAGGGGTGGGCTGCGGCCGGAGGCCGCTCCGAATCACGGCAGGTTGGACCGATCGACTCGAGCCCTCCTGCTCTTTCGGGTCGGAAAGGTGAAACTTCTCAGGAGCTGCACGTCCACCCCAATCTGTGTGCCCCCTCCTGTCCGCGCTGCGCTGCACAGCGGGTCCTGGCAGCTCGCTCCCTGGAAGAGTAGCTGTCTCTCCCAAAACTTCATTGATGAATTTATTTCCTCTATTGATTTGCTGACTGTCAGCGTGGTATAATTTCTTGCGAAGGTTTCGGACTTCTCATTTCAGAAGTCCTGCCTGCTTCCCATCTACCTTTTATCTGTGTGTCGCTGCCACCTTGTTAGCTACCCTAAAGGTGGCTTGGAAGAGTTTATGGGAGAATATTGTTGAACTTCAGTAATCAAGTTTCCAGATCTTATGCCTCCTGTTTAATTTATTAGACTAGTTATTTATTCTGTTGATGATAATCTGTTGCTGGTTTCTATGGAGATGTTAAACTGATCTCTTTCAGAAATCAAACTCCATATGCACTAAAACGTTTAAAGGAGCAGCGTCCCCTTTTGTTTTCAGACTTTGTACCTTTTCAGCGCTTTTACTGGGCTCCTGTATATTTTATATATTAAAGCCTGAAGTTGAAGCTTTGAGCAAGACAGAACTTATTGTGGCCAACAGAAAGTCAGGGCTTTGATCCTTTTTTTTTGCATCATCATTTAAAACAGATCATTTTTCCCCCCTCATCACACCAGATAGCAGAACTCTTTCAAGATCAAAGCGTCCAGCTAAAAACTATTGTTTAAAAAAAAAAAAAAACCAAAAACAAAAACAGAAAAGGAGACAGTTAAATTAGGGGGATGTTTCCTTAATCTGCTTATTTTGTTCTAAAGATTTTTTTTTTTAGCTTTGTCAACACAACAACAACAGAAACTTGTGGCAACTATATTGTTATTTTTATACCTTCCAAGTCTTTTTAAAGTTAAAATAAGTTCAAAGTCAAATATCTCCAAAGATAAAGTGCTTGTTAGGGTGTTTTTATTACTTGGTTTCTAAATGTGGAAGGTCAGAATCCAGAAAGCTACTGCATTAGAGAAGGTTTTAATAGTCTTTGTCTCATCTTAATGATAGAGCAATCTAAAAAACATTTTCCCTGCAACGTTTATAAATTATTTCAAAGAAGTCTCTCTGCATATAACTCAGTTTTCATTATTTCTTAACTTATCCATTGCATTATTACAAGTGATTCAGGGTAATATCACTTTAGAACTGAAGTAATTGAGGTGAGAATTTTTTTTTTTATGCATAAAATTTGAGAAATCCTAGTAAGCCAGTGTGATGATTAGGTTGATGCACAGTGCACACCAGTTGTGGGTTTTTGCAAATCTTTTAGAGAAAAGTTCAAAGATTTGCAAAAAATATACTACCAACACAATGCATGTTTAACACAGTAAAAGAACCCCTTGTTGTACTTTCTTTTAGTGTATCTTCAAAATGTTTCCACTCCTTAAATCTGAGATGTTTTTCCTCTTGGTGTGCTTCTACACTGATCCTAAAAATAAAAGTATAATCCTAGAGGAAATAGTGTATGTAACCCTTATAACTCATATATGTTTGTGTGTGCATATACATTTATATTTCATATATATGTATGTATATATATATGAATAGATACACATGTACGGAAAACATCAACTGGTTTATGATCTGTCCATACTAGGTTTAAATATTGTTTCCTTGTAAATTTTTTCCTTTTTTTTTTTTCCCTGTGTGTGTTTGTGTGTGTCATTTGATGTGTGGGAGATCATTTAAAATTTTTTGTAAGTATTCTGTTTATTTGTTTGATTTGAATTGCAAACAGAATTGACTCTGACAAGTAAAAAGAGGAGGGGGAAAAAAGGAAACACTATGGCTTTAAACTCAGGAGTTTGCATATTCTCCTTGTATCTTTCCCCTTTGCTAATTATTGTGTTGTTTTCAGAGCAAATATGTCATATCCATGGCGACCAGGCAGGTTTATTGTCTTTCAGAAGCAATAGCTCACATAAGTAATTAATGACTTCTTTTTTTTTTTCCTCTGGCTTAGGTTAAACAGATCATTCAAGGAAAGTCATATCTCTCTCTCCTTCTCTGTCTTTTTTTTTAGCCCAGTGACATAAGAACATGAGTTAGAACAAGAAAATACTTTAACCAAGAAGTCAACAGCTTATTTTTCCTCATTTCTTTTTAAAAGATCTAAGTGTCAGCTTTCCACACACATGACATTGTCATTCTTGCAGTTTCAGAGCAAAGCCTTTGTACAGGGAAAAGCCACTGAAAGCTGGAGTTAAGTTGGGGTTATACAGCTGAACAGAGTGTCTCTGGGTACATGTGGCGGGATGTTATTCTTCCTTAAGGGTTTTGCTGGGTACTAGGATAAAAACGTTTCCCTCACTTTTCCCCCCTCCCTCCAATTCTATCTGTATTAAAATCAGTGTTAAAATAAAGGTGTGTTTTTGTATCTTGCAGATTGTAATTCAAACAGTTTCCAGGAAAGAATTAGTAATTCATTTTTATATACAGCATATATACACACATGCTTGAGCTCCACCCAAAACAATCAAGCTAGCTGGAAAAAAAAGCCTTATTTCCTTTTTCTTTTCAAGCCCAAGCAAACTTGCGCAGTAACTTTCAAAACCTTATTAAAAATAGCCCCCCATTTTTGCGAGGAGTTTGCTGCAGGTATGAATCTTTTTCTTTCCCTTTCCAACTCTGTTTCTTCCTATTAAAGCTGAATTTGCTATCTTTCCAAGCCAGAGGCTGGTTATCCACTATGATTTACTGAGGTGATGGTCGCCCCCCCCACACACTCCCCCCAGCCCCTTCACCCCCGTTTTGTTTTTGCTAATTTCATTTTCAGAAGGATTTATACACAGTTCAGCTATATAAATTCCTTTGGAGATAAAAGCGCCACACACTTCCATAAACAAAGGCTTTTACTTGCATCCTGTCTTCCTTTTTTTCTTAAAGTAAAAAGGAAAAAAAAACCCTAAAAACAAAACCCCAAGCCATCTGATTGAAGCAGGTATCATAAATGCATGCTGGTAACGATTCTGTATTCCACAATGCTGCTACTTTAACTTTTAAAATATGTTTCCTTTCTGGTTTTGTAACATTAATCAAAGAACCGCTTCCTTCCAAATTTCCACAGACTGGGGCTAATTAGAACCACTCGGATAATATTTTGTAAATTCCATGTGGATGTTACTTTAGGTTTCAAGATTGCGAGTGCTTCAGGTTCAGTCTGGCTAGGTACTCTTAAGGTTATTTTTATTAATGTTTCTGTCTCCCAAACCAATTCAGGGTTTCTCTCCATTTATCCCAAATAGATTTGTGGGTTCACACATGGGTATGTCGGAAATAGATGTTACAAGTAGGAAAAAGAAAAGCCGAGAAGGAAGGAGATTTTGCAGTGTAGTTCCAAAGAGCAACAGAGAACCTCCTAAGTAACGTGAAGCTGAGGATTCAACAGACTTGATAATTGAGCCCTTAACCTTCTGATGTCTGTATCAGAAAAACAGAGTCTAGAAGAGGGAGAGGAAGAATAAAAGCAAATACTGGGTAGGAGGAAGCTGAGGAGATGACTGAAATACTGAGGTATAGTTCAGGATATGTATAGATCAGTATTATGATGTTTCCTTAGGCTCAGTTTTTCCCTCTGGTGAAATGTAGCTGGTTTAAAGGTGGCTTCAGGAGAACCTGATGTTTCCAGTGCAGCCGAGAGTCTGGTGTTTCTGTGGTGTGTGCCGATGTAACTTCAAGAGACTTCTCTTGGAATTTGTGTTTATGCTTCCCTCTTTCCTTTTGTTTTCGAAGGACTCACTAGTGATTTTTTTTTTTTTTTTTTAATCTTAATGGGAAGTTAAATATCTAGAAGTTGGAAGTTTTCAGATTGTGATTGCCAGGCTGTGATCAAGGGATTTGAATTGAACCACTTTGAGCATCGGACAGGGTGACTGTTTCCATGCTCTGGTGTAGCATTTCTCTGCCATACATTTGTTGTACCTAAATAGGGTATCTAAGAATTAGGGGGCAGTTGGCTTGCACAGACATCTCAAAGTTAACTTGCTTTTGGTATATAAGACTGCAGCTTCAAAGAAGAGCAAGGGTGCATCATAAATTTTGCTAAAATTAATCAACCGTTTAAGAGCTCCACATTAACGAGGTTTTCCAGGCAAGCAGCTTTCTTTTCTTCTTTTTCATTCAAAGTCTGAGAGGTTTGAGGTAGAGGAGGGGGGAACATGAGTAAGAAGAGGAAAGGAATGGAATTTCAGGAGAAATAATAAAAACAAAAAAGGCTGTATTTGTAGAATATAAATCCTCATGTGTCCTTGATCCATATTGTCAGGGTTTTTTTTTTTGGTGGGTTTTTTTTTTTTTTTTTTTTTTTTTTTTTTTGGTCGGATTTGTCCTGTGTGCCTTTGACAGAAAAGGCACGTAGGGAGAGAGAGAGAGAGAGAGCGCGACAGAGGGGGAGAGAGAGACGTGTCACTGCTTTGGAGCTCATTATCATTCTTAATAAGTCTTAAGGAATAAAGAGGAGCATTGAGTGTAAATGCTGGGTAATCCTAACACTCCTCAAGGTGAGAGGAGTCTCGAGGACACAGAGAAAGAGAGTGAGGAGGAGGGGGCTACTGTGGGAGCAGGAGAGCAGATGTGTATGAGAGTGGTTTTTAGGGGAGTGGGCACAGGTTAGTAGGGGCTTGTGCCTCTGGGACACTTTGGGTTCGTTCCACAGACCTATGCTGGGGCAAGTTGTCTCCAAGTTTGCGTCCCAGAGATATCCCAGGTTTGCACCCGAGCAGCCCAGCTGGAGCTTGGGGCTGAAATGTTGGCCTGTAATGGTGCCGTTCTCTGACGGAGATCAGTTCGAGAGGAGCCGGCTGCCCAGGCTGCTCGGCCCGGGGCTGGGTGGCAGCCCCGGCCGGGGCAGTGCAGCTGCGGCCCGGGAGGGTGCTGGCTTTGCCGTGCTCGCTTGATCGCCTGCTTCCTCGGCTCGGGGTCGCTTCTCAATCGGTGCACCCTGACCTTTGCTCCTTTCCCGTCGGTCTGGTTGGATGTCTCAACTCCTTCTCCTCGCCTGAATTTCCCGAAGCATCTCCCTGCGCGGCTCGGACACTAGGTGGCTTACAGCACAGGCTCGGCTCTGCTCTGCTGGCAGCTGCCAGCGTTCATTCACTCTTTCTGGTGGGCTCCCTTATTCAAACTTCAGGCTGACAGCAAAACATGGAAATGTCTTTGAATCCGTTGTGGATTCAGATATCGCACGACCTTCTTGGCAGTGTGTTTGCAGTCGCGTTCGGGGATATGAGCCCTTGGAGAAGGAAGAAAGAGGACATTGATGAAATTAATTCAGAGGCTGGGCTTCTTGCTTTGATGATAAGGAGTCAGGAACCTGCTGGTGTAGCTGAGTCCTTCCCTCTCCAGGCATATTTCACCATACCCATTCTAAAGGGTGTGTGTGTGTGTGTGTTCCTTTTGGAAAAAAACATTTCAGGGTTGACATCGCCCTTTTTACTGTGCTGATGTGTAATGGAAGATGCTGAGCTTTCAGTGATGCCCACTGGCCCTTCTTTCTGGTCTCTTATCTCAACTCCAGTTGCAGGCAGAAGGGATTGCTGTAATTGGGAATTTGCCTAATGCATCCAAAGCCTAAAGAAGGGGAGTGGAATAGCGCTTGAGTATTTTTTATCCCTCCTGCAGTCTGTGTTGTCTCTCTGGCTCAGCCCTTAGCTTCTGGCTGAAGTAGGAGCTTTACCTTTTAAAAAAATTATTCCAAATACCTTGGAGCAGATGGGAAGGAGGTGTGGATGCTGAGTTTTGATCAGTTGTCAGAAGCCAAATGCAATGAGGTGGAAGTCTTGCTAAGTGTTGATTTTTCTGGGTCCAGGTGCTTGGCATCAAGTTAAAGTATTACTTTGGTAATATTATTAGGTATTCAGTTATTGTAATATTATTAGGTATTAAGTTATTAGTAATGGAACTGTGGAGCTTGCCTGTACTTGACAGAGAACTGCTAAGGAACTGTATTAGGCCTGAGGTCATCCTGGTTTCTCCAGTAGTGTCCTTCCAGCATGCCCCAGCCCTGATTTGGAGGGAGCAGGAGGAAACTTGAATGCAGTTTTTGTGCATCATCTGTCTTTTGAACTCTTTCCTGAGACAGCAAATGAAGTGTAGCAAGGAGACTCCATTTCTTGTACAGAGGGATCTGCCTGCAACCCCTCTCACTCACTCTGTCCAATGGCTGCTGATGAGGTGTCAGCTAATACCTTTCATGCGTGATTGAGCTGGTCTAGAATAGGACCCGGAGATACAAGAGTCTGTGCTCACAGAGTTAGCTCTAGAAGCCATCCAGCTGCCAAGGCCTCGTGCATAATGACTGCTGTAGGAAAAGGCATAGCAGAACTGTCAGTTCTCAGGGGCCTTTGGGGGCCTTTGGCTCCTTGCCCGCCATGGCATTTAGGGGTAGTTTTCTCTCCAGAAGGTATCCTATTTTTGTTCTGCCACCAGTGATGCTGTTTTGAAACAACATTAGAAACAACTCCCAGATTCTAAGCCATGGGGCTTGTCATTTCAATGACAATACAACAAGTCGCCTCAGAGTTGGTCTCTGAGGCTGCTCCTGATCCTTTTGTGTGTGAAGTCAGCTGGCAAGGTTGGTCGCAGTGCTGGGAGGGCAGCACAGTGTCACACATACCATCATCCATCAGACTTGGGAAGGAACGAGGTAGATGAACTCTACAGGTTTTTCAGGGAATTTTTTGTTTTGGATGCTCTCCTTTGAAAGAACAGTGGGAACTGGAAAACTTAAGAGAGAGAGTCCCTTGATAGTCTGGAACTGTGAAGAGGAGTCCTGTTTCAGCTATCTGTTAAAATGTGTTGTGTAGTGACACTTGGGAGGGGCCTGAGGAACAAGTGCTAAGAGTGTGACCCCAAGCATAAGTTTGACTGCTGGGCTTGGAGAATAGTTGACTGGAAAATGCATCCTAAAAGTATAAGATAGCCTGGTTCTGATTCCTGCTTGTATTTGAAGGTAGGGGTGGCAGTTGGCTTTCACTTATGAGCCAGTTTTTTTCTTTCCTGGTTTTGCTTCTGCTTCCAATACCAAAGGTACTGGGATATTTTATTCCTAAGCAGTATGAACTGCCAGCCCGACACCTTTCCCACTGTGGATAGGCAGAGCTTTCTAAATAAGAAGACGTGAATGTACCTGGCATAAATGCAAACTGAGCTATGTGATCACAGACTGTGGCCTTGAGGTATCTCCCTCCTGCCCCACTCAACCCATCCCCATGCCAGGAAGAGTGAGGGCTGCACAGAATCACACTTGCCTGCGTGGTGCATGATGAGGCTGGCAGAGCAGTTGGGAGGCTGGCAAACAGCTCCCAGCCTGGCTGCCTCCCCGTAGGAGCTGTGTCTGCAGAACATCCTCTCCAGAGGGCCGCTGGTGATGAGCCCCTCCCTCTACCACTGCCTCAGCCTGGTCCAACTTTATGCAAGGGGAGCAGTGTCCTTTCACACTAGTGAGCCGGCAGAATCTCTCCCAGGGGTTATTGTAACCTCTCAGCAGCGATTTGCAAACAGGCGTTCGGAGATAAAGTCTTGTGGCCGAGCTCAGGGCCAGTAGGGCAGATAAGAAATGCGGCAGGTTTATGAAAGAGAAGGTGTATGAAATGCAGCCTGCATCTCCCATTTCACTGCACTATGCCAAAACACACAGTTTCTTATTTCAGTCACTGTGATCTTTCAAGGAGGTTAATTTCCATGACGAACTCTGGGCCACGTGCTTGGAGGATTTATCTAATTAGACTGACACTTTTCTTTTTTAAAAAAGAAAATTAAGCTGCACCTTGGAGGACTTAAGTATTTTAAACTGTGGGAGCAGCAGTAGGTAGTGTGATCCCTGCTCACAGAGCAGGGAGAGAGGAAATTTCCCCTTTTCCAGTCTCCTGTTTAAGACTTCACCAAAGGTCCCCATTTACCTAATTTTCTTACTTGGTGGCTGGGTCCTAAAGAGTATTTTATCCTGCCTGAGTCCCTAAAGCCTCAGCTGGCTCTTTAACTCATGTAAACTATTGGTGTTCTGGGCTGTTACGTATTCAGGATGGAGCAGAGGGTAAAGGAGAGACCTACTTATGCTCCTTAGCCATGTCCTAGAAAAACTGCATCCTCCCAGGACAGTGAATGGCGTGCCTGCAGCCATGTAACGACTGAGGTAGGTATACATCCCTCTCACCATGCTTGGGCACCTCATGCTCCTGAATGTGTGTGCTGTGGAAGCTGGTGTGAGTGTCCTTGTCTTGTCTGTGGTCACAAAGAATAGTGAGTCCCAGGAGAACCCCCTAGCCCTTCATCCAGCCTTGTTGCAGTCGGATCATGTTTGGACTTCTTGCTAAAAATGCCTTTCAGACAAGAACTGGGACTAGGACCATGCTGTAATGAAAATACAGGATCTTAGGTTAAGGCAGTTAGCATGCAGGCAAGTCCTCTGCTTCCCTCGGACTGGGTGTCTTTCACACGTGCAGGCACAGTGGATGATGCTGGTTTTGTTCCCATCAGAGGGCTCTTGGAATCCCACTCACACTCTCTGCCTGCTGCTTTCCCAGTATTTGGCACCTCCTTGTGTTCCTGTGTGTGATTCCAGGTTCAGATCACTTCAGGTCTGGTACTGCTCCAGCTGTTTATCCTTGTAAAGGAGATGGAAGGAACATCTTCTCAGGGCACCGTATTTGCTGCACTAAACTCAGACAACTCAGACCACATTGTCTTGCAGCCCAGGTTGGAACAGAGTAGCATCTGTGGGGAGGGAAGTGTCCACGCAAAATGGGCAGCATAAGAGTAGCCTTGTGACCTCTGGTGATAATACATTGAATTCTGTGGAGCTGTTCATGGTGCAAGACTCTGCACAGAGTGAGAAAAATACAGCAGCCTCATCCAAGGAGATGGTCACTGGGCATGCCTCAGTCCCCAGCTGATACACTGGGGAATCTGTAGTGGATTGAACCTGAGATTTAATTTTAATTTGTGTTTGGTGAGTAAAGGAACAAAAATAGATACTTCCTTTCCTACCCCCCCACCTAAGCAAAAGACAAAGAGAAAGAAAAATAATAAAACCTACCAGGCACTCAGAGGGCTAACCAATAGGAGCTCTGTTGACTGGGGAGCAATCGTTCTGGCTTGGTCAGCCATCCCTAACAAGTTACGGGTTGTATAAACTCCCAGCTTACAGCTGTAAATTTACTCAGTTTTGAATACAGCCACAAGCTGGCTCAGCAAGATCTGAAACTGTCTGCTCCAGTAGTCCTGCTATGCTCAAAATTCACATTTGCGGGGGCCCAGCTTTAGACACATGGAACTGTGGAGGGCCAGATAATGGGCTGCATCCCATGCAGCTCCAGATTGAAAGGAACCTCCCTGATATAAACCATGGTGTTAATTTATCCTTCCCTGGTATTTTGCTTCCTCGCCTTGGGTGAATGCTTCTTGATCTCCATAGCTGTGAGTCCAGTGCCCCTGTGCCTTTTCTGTCCCTCACCTTGAGACGGGGAGCTTGGTCCAAGATAGATTCCCTTGCAGAGTGTTTGCAAAACACCGCCCGGAGCAGCAGTGCCATCTCTGCTGGATGCTGTAATAGGTGGGCAGGATTTGGTCCATACACAGTCCTGGGCCCTTTCTGCAGTGTCTGCTCAGTCCTTGCTGAGGTGGAATCAGTGGGTATTTTCTTGAGTGACTGAGAGTAAAAGGAGAGCTCTGACTTCAGGGTCTGTTGCTGCAGAAGTGACTGATCTCTGTGAACGCCTGTAGCGTTGCAACACGGATACTCCTAGATAGCTGAACTTTTGGCTTATATTTGAGGCACTGAATCCTGCCACAAACAGCAGCATGTTACTTATACTGAAACAGAATTTAGCCCAGTCACACAGTTAACTTTGGCTACCTCTTACATGTTCAGAAATTGGGTAGTTTATAGCAGTGTAGAGAAAGAGGGACATATGTACCTGAGCCCATGTGTCCTCTTGGTCTTCAGCAAAAGTGAGGTGATACTTTCTGTTACCTGGAATGGGCTTGGAAGGTAGAGATGGCTTGAGGGATGACCAGCCCCAGATCTCTTCAACATGCATCTGGCAGCCTCTGCTCTGGGGTGCTGCCTGGCTCTGAACCAGGTCACGTCCATCTTCACTGGAGCAGAATGGTGACGGCAGAGGTTATGGGGATAGTGTGGTTCCAAACACAGCAAGTGTTCACTCCTGAATTCAGCTCCGTACAAATAAATGAAAAGGAGTGGTTGCAAATAAAAGATCCAGGAGAGGCTTCCTCTCCTGTCTTCCTCATCTCCCCTGTGGAGTTGTGCTGGCTCTGCCTCTGGCTCCCAAAGGGTTAAGGTGAGTCATGTCCCTCTCACCAGATATGCTGGCAGGAACGATTCATCCCAGCCACTAACTGGTGGTGTTTGCTCTGCACTTTCTCGCTCTGGTTTTGATGAAAACATTTAACCAGGAGCTTAGTGTGCAGAGGCTCCCAGCTGACAGCACTGGGCTGGCTTTACCAGGTTGTCCTTGCTGTGTGTAAATTCAGCAGCTGGGCTTAGAGGTGATGGGGGAGGACAAAGATACCTAGCATCACAGCTCCTGGCCCCTCGGTTCCACCATTCAGAATGCTCTTACCTATGGGAATCTTTGGGCTCCAGACCCATATCGACTCTAGTCTGCAGCTGCCTTTTTGTACCTAGACAGCTGTTGGCATTGGAAGCCAATTCAGAGCCTTGGGACGAGGCTGCAGAGATGGGAAGAGAGGTCCTGGTAGGTTCCGTAGGGCCTGGTCTTACCTGAGAGCAGGGGTATGACTCAGTAGAGCTTGGGAGATCTGTTCCCAAGACCATCGGGCTGCAATCCTGCAGAGTTCTTCCCCAGAACACAAGGTCTGACAGGCCCTGTGCCACAAAGTGGCGAAGCTACTTTTTTTTTATTACATGGAGATGGCCTAATCATTCTTTCCTATGCCACTTGGAAGCTTGTGCAGGACTTGCCCAACACAGTCTTACATTGGAATTGTTTCAAATAATAATAACCTGCTCATCTATAGATTCTTCTAAGGGGCTTCTGAAGAAGTCTGAGATGGTTTTAATTTTTGCCATGCAAGTGATGGAGAAGTTGCCATATCCTTATGGCGTTAGTCTTGAGAATAGGCATGTCCAAGCTCCTCAGTTCCTGCGTCACAGAACCTGTAGGCAGCAGCAGAAACTGAAACATTCCCCAGGGGAATGCCAGTTTATCTGTGCTGCTGCTGGAAAATGCATTCAAATTTCTGCCCAAACAGGAGATTGTGACATGCAAGAAATTCATCTGACCCATCAGGGCTGCCACTGCTCTGATAATTCTTTACTTTTCTCTCCTTATCTCTGGTGATCTACCATACAAACTACAAAACAGATACAGATGGGAAAATTTATAAACCAGAAAATCTGGATTCCCTGTTCCTGGAAAAGCATGATCCCTTGTTCTCAGCCGCCTCCGTGTGTCATGGGGTCTGCCATGAAGAGATGCCAGAACTGTTGCAAGAGGCCAGGCCTGTGTCTGCCTTAAGGAAGCTGAGCAGCGGCGTAATGCCCTGCATGAGTATGGGTTTCCAAAGGAGATGTGCTGCTCTGGGGAAGCAGGATTTGCCCTCGTAAGAGTTGTTCAGCAAAGGCATTTGTTCTCTTTCTGTCCATTTCAAGACCTTGATCCACATCACGCTGAACTGATTATGTCTATTGAGGGAAATTTTCTGCCTCTTCCCTCTCCCTGACTGTTGATAGTCTGGAACTAAATACATATGTCTCATTAAACACCAAAAGAGCCACGCCAGGCCACCACTGCACAACGTGCTGCCTGTTATCAGCCTGGAGAAAGGGAGCAAACAGGTGTAGGATAACAGTGCAACTGAGAGAGACCAAAGTGCATCATAAAATAAACAAACAGCCAGTGCTCCAGCTCCCCCAAATGCATCGTGTGGTTCCAAGGGTCTGCAGTGTGCTTTAGAACATGTTCTGAGCAAGTACCCACTTGGGGCATTGTTTAATTTGCAGGCAGAAATGGGTCGATAATTTACTGCATCGTAGGGGTGTCTGGAAGCCCCGCGCCCCTTCTGTTGTGCTTGGGGCCACAGGAGCAATGGGAGCTCCCTGCCTCCAGAGCTCACAGTGGTGGGGAAAGAGGCCACTTACAGGATTGACCAGCTGTGGGTTGGACTTGGGTCGTAAAATCAAAAAAAGTAGGCCTGGATGAAGTACTAAAGAAGGCATCTGAGCCTTCCCTTACCATAAGTAAAGGCTGTAACTTTTTACTGTGACCTTCAGAGCCTTTACTGTTCTCAGGGAAGAGCCCAGTCTCTGTGGTGTGACAGTCTTTCCTCCTAAGATTTCTTAGGTGAGGATATTTGTACCAGGATTTTATTTAATTTCTTTGCACCTCTTCATGCTATGTGAATCTTCTGTTGTCCCTTGTGCTTTGGGGCTGGCAGAGCTTGCAGTGGTGCTGCTGGTATTTTTGTTGCATTTAGTGAAGCAGTGGCTTGGCTTACTGTACCCCAGCAGCAGCCAGCGCTTTAGTGACTCAGCCCCTGGAATTATGCTTACCCAACAATACCTTTTGTCCTTTGCCCAAAACTTCTAGCCAAGAAAAAGGGAAAAAGGAGGAGGGAGAAAAGAAAGAAAAGATAAAATTCTGCATTTAGTTGTACTTTCATCACAGGTGGTGCCAGTTGGTTTTTGCTTTATTTGTACAGGGTGGGGAAAAGAGAAAAAGAAAACAAAGTGGAACTCAGACAAGGCCCAGGAAATGTTTGAACCTGACAACAAACTTCCTTTGTTCAGGGGAGAAGGGGAAAGAACAGAAAAAAGGGACAGAAGACCAGTTGAAACCAACCTTAGCCCTGTGCTCTTGGGCAGGTTTCTTTTTCCTACTCTTTATTGTTTGGGGTCTTTTGTATTGCTTGGTGTCTTGTGATAATTTTATTTGCACAAGGGCTTTTGTGTGCTGCCTTCTAGAAGGTAGACAGATGAAAGGTTTCCTGGGGACACATTTGTTATTTGGATGGGGAGGATTTGTCAGTTGTTCTGTCATTTATCTATCATTATCTGTCATTTATTCATGTTTTGCATGATCCTTCTCCAGCCATGAAGATCAAGATGGCTAGAGGGAAAGCATGAAGGACCATGCTTCTCAGGAGGAGAGACATGAGCAATTTAGGGGCTAGGCAGACAAATCCTGATTAAAATGCAGAAACCAGAGGGTTTTGTTGAGGAGAAAATGAAGAAAACCGTGAGGGCAGCTGTTAGGGATACTGCCAAGGGGACTCCTGAGTACCACCAAGTGCTGCGTCACAGACCACACATTTTTTCATGTTGGCACAAAATCTTTTAATGAATCATCTTGCAATGTTATTCTTCAAAAAGAAGAATTGGGAGTTGTGAGATAGCTGCCCAAGGGACACTGGAAATTGGAGTAATCTGCTGCTGTGTGGGACAAAATGGATTCTGGTGGGGTTAGGTTTCAGCAGGGCCATTGCAGCCAGTTCATTGGTGGTACAGTATGGTATGATCAGGGCTGTGCAGCACTCTTGGAACTTGGTTGGAACACGTAGAAGTGTTTTTCCATCCAAACAGGTGATGACAGCTCTCTCTGTCAGGCACCTGGCAGTCCACATGTGTTACAGCTGGCCTGGGCTGGGGTGACACTCCAGGGATCTGTTTCTCTGAGGAGATGCTCCTCCCTAGGAGGCTACCTGGTACCTTCCCAAATTGCCCTGAACTTCTTAGCTGTTGACTGTGTGGTGTTGTAGTGGTCTGGTAATGCTGGAATGGCTGGGTGGTGAGGAGACTGGGATGAAAGGCTGTTCAGTCCTTTCTTGCCAAGCTTAGAAATATGTTACACGATGCGCAGTTAATCTCTGTTATCTCATTTGGGTATCACAAATCATTGTGTCAAAATGAGTGAGCAAGGTTGTGGATATCACCTGTATTGCAGATGCTGGCCATGCTCTCCAAAGAAAGATTAAATATTTTGATGTGGCTTAAAGTGGGGAGGTGTCCAACTTCCAGTACACAAAAAAGGAAGAAAGAGGAGTCAAGAATGAAAGTCTCCCTCTGGAGCTGGACTGATGTAGGACCTCCCTGTGGTGTCCTGTGGAAGTCTTTCCATTCTTTTGACAATGGCCAAATCACTGCAATGGCTACTATGTTAAAGCATCAAGAGATGCTGTCAATTAAAAACTTGCCCTGATGCTGGGGAAATGGATTCCCTGAATTGCATTAGTAGGAATATGGGCCTTCCTTTCCAGTGCAGGTTCCCTCTGAGTTTCATCAGACAGCCCTGGAGCTGCTCTTTTCCTGACATTACCTCTAAGCCTGTGCTGCAGGACACAATCCCAGTTAACTCGAGAGCAGAGTTTGAATTCAGTGAGAGCTGAATGCCCCTTGGTGAGAGCTGGAATGCTTCCACTACAAAATAGGCTCTTCCAGTTTTACACCAAGAGCAGCTGCGTTCTGACTTTGGTCCTCAGTCTTTGCCTTAGTTATCTATACAGTGGAGATAATAAAACTTGCCTGCAACATGGCTTGTAGAATTAAGGAACAGTTTCCAGAGCCGGATTGAAGGCAGCTGTGGAACACAGGCTGTATTTTTGGTGCCAGTATATTTGTCTGGAGTTTAGAAATTAGGGCCCGAGTGAGACTAAGAAAGGCAGGTGAACACACTTGCTGTACTTTCTCTTCAGAGATGTTCCAGGGAAACCTGCCCAGGGGTCTCAAGGGAAGAGGCTGGTACTGGGGTGCTGGCAGCAGGAGTGGCAGTGGCAAGTGAGCAGCTTTTCTGCTGTCCATTCCAAGCACAAGAGGGACTGTGGGGAATGATTGTAAAGCCACCACTATGGAGATTAAGGGGATGAGAATGTAAATCTCAAGTAAAAAGGTAATTGAATGTAATAGCAAACACTGCTCGGTCTATGTTAATTTTAGCTCTTCCCCTGGATACAAGACGCTGTATTAGTGTTTTATTACCATTTTGTTTGCACTAATAAAATAGTAAAATTTATTTCAAGGAAGTTGAAGGATGGTTTTACAATGCAAATTTGAAGAAATTGGACTTTTCATTTACACCACTGCTATTTTAAACCCTGAAGGGTGTAAATTAGCCTTCTGTGCCTGGGTGAAATCCACTGCTTCCACAAGCAGGGGGAGGATTTAGTGTGGGGGAGAAGAGAACAAAACCAAATCATCTGAATATTTCACAGAGACAGAGATATCTGATGAGGAGAGAGAGGAAAAATCTGACTGCCTGTGCCCATTGAGTGGAAGGCTGGAGCAGAGTGGGAAGAGCTGATGAGAAGCTGGTTTGTGCTGGTGAGCAGCTTCAGCTGCCATAAGCATCAGGAAAGGGCAGAACAGGGCATGGAGGTTCCAGTGGGCATGGTGTGCCCTGCCCTGTGCTGGCCATGTGGTTCCTCTGGTAAAGGAGGTGCAGCAGCTGGGGATCATCTGATTACCAGGTGCTGTCAATGACAGATGGTTCCTAGAAGTGTGAAAGCCTAGGGCAGGTTTTGCCTTCTGGCTCAGGGGACCCACACGTACCATGTTGCCTGTGCCTCTCTCTGGCTCGGCTGTCTCCATCTCCCTGTCACAGCCCAGCCCATCTGGCTGCCAGGCCCTGCTGGCTCTGCTTCCCACTGAGTCACTGCTGCAAGGGAAGGTGCCTACAGACCAAGAGGCTGCTTCAGTGACCTCCTCCTTCACCTAGAACTCCTCTCTGGCATGAAATAGAAAGGGATGGGCTGATTATCTGGTCCCTTTCACCTTTGTAAAGTTGTTTATAACAGTGCTGTTCTCATCACACTTTTGCCAGCTCTTGGCCTTGACATAAATGGATGCTGTAAAGGCTGAGCCACACAGAACCAGGTCCAAAGAGCCTTGTTTGGTTCCAGAGGTCCTGGGAACCATATATCTGACCATATATCTCCTGGAGCGGGGTGTCTCAGAGTGTAGAAGCATCCAAACACAGTAGCTTTCTTAGACTTATACTGAGTTTCTGCAACAGGTCTGAAAATCTCATGGGGTAACTTTGAGGCCTTCATTCTCCTTGTGCAAAGGAAGATGTGGAATAGGAGTTGTAACATCCCTTTTTTCAAATCCCAGAGGTTCCATTCCCCTGCTGGAGAAGGCTTTGAGTTATTGTTTTATAGTCATGTTCACCTTGCATATACCTCAGTCTTCACACAATACTAGCGTTGAAGGGAGCCATGCTGAGTTTCTCCTGTATGGGAGAACTAAGATATTTTTTCTTAATCTTGAATGAAATTGTACATTTGTTCATTGTCCTGAGATGGTTGTTTGAAGCAAGTCTGTGTATTGTATTATGTACCTCCCCAACCCACATCAGGCTCTTTACAGTGACAGAGGTACTGATCTGGGTATGAAGGCCTCAGAGAACACTTTTCCCTCTGCTATCCAGCAGAGTGATGAGTGCTCAAACACTGCTTGTTCCTAGGCAGTTTCTCTCCAGCAGTGTTAGTGATTTTGCAGCTAGCCCAGTCACACTGCTGTGGCCTGCTGCTTCTGCGGGGTGGAATTGCTCAGGTACCCGTTTGGTGTCTGGCTGCCTGCTCTAGCTGTTGCCCTGCATTCTTGGCCAAGTGGTACTGAGTGAACTGGAGAAGAAAAACCTGCTCCAGTGATCTGATTTTGCAGAGAGGTAGGTCTCCCAGCCCTCCTTTGGACTATGTATATCATCTGTTAATTTTATCCTCAGGAGGCCTTTCAGGAGAGAAGCCACTGTTTACCCCATGCAAAGGCTGGATAGGGCTTTGACTTGTTACTATTTATGGTCTGGATAGCAGCAAATCTACTGGGAAAGTTGAGGCCAGGCTCCAGGTCCTTCGTCTGTTCGGCTATGCCACTTCTTCTAGTGTCTGGGCATTAAAGAGAGCTTTCAAAAGTTTAACCCCCTTGCAGGTTCAGCTTACAGCACAGTCACCAGCCACGAGTGGTATCAGGCAGCCCTCTTAAACTCCCTGCCCTGCTTCTTTGGTGGGTGTAGCAGAGGCTGAGCCAAGACTGAGGGCGTTACCAAAGAAAGCAAAGACTTATTTTTGGCATTGAAATGGTTTCCTATTCCAGGCGAGTCTGGGGAGCAGCTTGGTTGTGTACCCAAGGATTTAAACAGTGCATTAAGCAGAGGGGTTACACTCCGGGTGGATTTCAATCAAAAACTATAATTACATCAAATAGCAAACGGAAATGGAAAAAGGGGATTACTGACTCGACCCTGAGTGCTGTTGGCTGCTGAACCTGCTCCATTATTTACACCCCCTCTATTGCCTGAGGTAGGGTGTGTATGTGTGTAGGCAGTAAGGCCCCTCCTCCTTTTTCCATTTCCTTCATGCATCTGATGAAGTCAGAGTCCCTGTGCTGGTATCAGTGCTTGGAGGAAGATTGGAATTTGCATGACTTGGATTTGGGACTTTGCAGGGCAGGTTTGATCTCCCTGGGCAACTCTTCCTGGCTCCAGGCAGGAAGAGCTGCTCAGCTCAGGCAGTCGTGGGAACCCCCAGGCCTACAAGCTTTCTCTCTTTTTCTGTTTTGCTATCAGACCAGTGTTTTGGACTCTTAACTGCTCATCCTTAAGAAAACTGGAAAACTCCACACTGCAAACAGGAAGTTCTTTCTAACCTAGAGAGCTGTGTTTAAAACTGCCCTTGAGGTAGTAGAATCATTCTGTGCCTGTATTCAGACTCTGAAAGAGTGTGTCTTGTTTGGTATGACCAAGCCAGTACTACCTAGCTGGGGAATTTACCACACACCTGCGCTCACAGTTCAGGCTCCCAGGTTTGCTCTCTGGTTCGAGCTGCTTCCTGCAGTACTTAAAAATACTTTGTAGATTCCAGTTTGTCACTTCTGCTTCTGGCACCGCTGCACCTGCCACCTGCCTTCTGGTCTTGGTCTGCCTCGTTTCATTTGTCCTGTTCTCCCAGTTCCTCCTTGTATCTCCCTTCCTTCTTGTCATCGACAGGTTGTGTCTCTACATGTCTGTTGGACACCTGAGTTTGGGAGGATGTGTAGTGAGTGTGCTGAGATGGCTGGAGCTGTGTACCAGACAGGAAGGATAAGGAATGCAATCCCCCGCTGCCTTCCCAACTCTTCTTCCTCAAGTGGTTTTCCAGATGTTTAATCCCAGGTTTCATAGCCCAGCCCAGCTCCTGATTGATGGGATCTCTTCTTCTCTGCTCATTTTAAATGGGTGAGATTTTGTGCTGAAATGAAGTCTTTGTTTACACTACAGAAAAGCCTTGCTTGGTGCTGTTCTGCTACAGCATCTGTGACATCTTTGCCAGATGTGTTGCCCCTTTTTCATCTGTGGCACATTCAGAGCTGGAGAATGTAATGTGGTATGTAGAAGAGAAACCCCACTACATTCATGGTTGGTTTACACATGGTTTGAGAAGTACTGGAAAAGGACAGTACTCTTTCCCTGCTCTGGATAGTGGCAAATCCATACAGAGTGAGACTTTGCCAGTGCTGGCTGCGCTTTCATGGCACTGACCTCACCTTATCGTGAACACCTGGGGAGGAAAGGTGCTTTGTAAATATAAGAAAATACTCTCTTCTTATAGACAGATGCTTGATTTTGTAATACAATACAGTGACCTGAAAAAACCCAAACCCTATCCAAATGTAGATTTCACTGAAAATAATGTAAATACAGTAAGGAAACTGTTCAAAACTGAAATCCTTTTTGGCAGGTAAGGGAAAGAGTAATGTTACTGATTAGACCAAACTCTTCTTTGTAATACAAACAGGGAAAAAAAATCTTCCAAGACAAATTATCTAAGACACTCTTCCAGTTCATTTTTTTTCTTCAGCATTTTGCTGACTTTCAATTTATTTTGCGCTTTCTCTGCAGTATTTATAGAGTCCTGATATAGTGGTCTAGGGGAATAGTTCAAGCAAACCAAACCCTTAAACAAACTGATTATCTCATTGTTCAGAAGAGTTACAGTGGAAAAAATACATGGTGACAGGTAAATTCTTATGTGAAACATTCTAAAATTTATCCTGATTTTAGATTTGTTTTGTTATACACTCTAGAAGATAGGAAAATCCTATCAGGAAAAATGTTGTAAGAGACAGAGGAAAGCTGGAGTTGTCCTACTTTGTGCAAGCTTGAATTTACTCCTCACTGTGCAAAGTCCTGTTTCGGCAGCCATGAATGAGCTGGAGCCAGTGGAACTCCCTAGTTCAGGGCCTTAATGGCTTTTATGATCCAACTGTGACACTTCTGCTGCTTCCTTTTTGCCTTTCCTAACTATTTTGGATATGAGAGCCCATTTCTGTTCCCTTGTCCTTGTGTAAACCCCAGTTACCTTTCATCAGATGATACGATCTGAGCAGATGCTAAATAAAAGGTTTTATTTTAAAGGGATATCATTTGCAGGTGTGGAAATGTATGAGCAGAGGGTGAGGTTGAAAGAGAGGAGCAGCATGTCGAGATTCAGGCACCCACTGTGGAGGGGTGTTTAACACTTACAGCTCTAGCTGAAGCGTTCCCAAGCTGCAGGTTAGTGAGACATTTGGAAGACTCGGGTCTGTATGTTTTATACGGCAAATGTGTATGAACATTTCAAGTTGCTGAGCCATCCTCTGTTTCTCCTGCCTGCACGGCTCTCATGAGCTCTGCTGTTACAGCACCAGCGGTGCTGCTTCTTTCCAGGGGCTGGCTCAGGAGGGTGTTGCACCCCCAGAGAGCAGAACTCCTGGCAGCAGGCATCTCACCTCGGGGAAGCGATCTTCATGCGTTACTAGTTTTATCAGCAGTCCATCCTTTTCACAGAGAGGGAAGAGAGGGGAGAAATTCCATCTGGCTCTGCTGATTCAGTGGAGTAAAGAGGTGGAATTCATTAGGAAAAAATTGTTTACGGCACAGCTTTAGCCAGAGGATCTTCCATTTTAATGTCCTGCCTTTTTATGATAGATTGTGTTAAAGACAAAGCAAGCACTAGGGGCTGCTTGATGTTTTTGTTTTTATGTTTTCATTAAAGTTTAATTGTGTGACTTGTGTGGTGTAACTTCTGGAAATGCCTGTTGCAGTTGGTGGCAAAATGATTTTTGATTTGTTGTGTTTGAATCAGGTGCAGGAGTGTTAAACCTCAAAGAGGTATTCAGACATGCATGTGGAGAGAAAATATACTTATCTATAGGATAGCTTTTGATTAATGAAGGAAAGGAACTGAAACTGCTGTGAGAGAAGAATCTCCTTTATTTGAAAGCTCTTCTGCTCCATCACTAGAACAGAGAGTAAGGGTCTTTAAAATTAGTATAACAATAATTTATATCCACCATAAGGATGCTCTTGCCTCCTGATCAGTAATGGAGCCTTAAATATAAATGGATCCTTATCTTGCAAACACTCAAATATTTTCTTTACTCACATGAGGTGTCAAAGGAAAGATTTCTATAAGGAAAATGGGGCATTTGCATAAGTACCCACAGCATCAAAGAACAGAGAATTTGTATTGCATAAACAACAACAACCACATTAAAATCATACTGCTTTAATAGTTTAGAAAAAAATATAACAAAAACATTGAAACTGTAATAGATGTTGCTCTGTGTATCGGTATCGATTTCATAATTTGTGTTGCCTTAATCTTGGGTGGGTGAAGATTAAGAATCTCCACGTAGAGTTATGTGTGTGCAATAAGTGGGAGCATTGTAAGCAGCTTTCCTTTGCCTGGAGATGATTTAGGGCAGAGTGTTTTCTCTATAAAATCTGGGGTTTAGAAAAACAAAAGACGATCTTTATGAATAAAAATCTTGAAAATATCCAATAAACAATGAACTGGAGGAAAAAGCACTTTAACCAAGTTTTACAAACTTCATGTTGCAGACATGAGAGCAAAGTGACCTCCACATGCACATGTGAAACACTTTTTTTCACACTGTCCAACACATGAGTTCCCAAAGTAAATTCGGAGCATAAGTGGTGAAGAGGAGAATGTAGAAGTTTTGTTTGTGTTCTATAATCTAGAGCCTTTTATGTATAAAACATCTATACCTGTTTAATTTGAGGTGTGGTAGTTAAACTGATAGTCTGCACGGAAACTGCTTTTTTGGCTCAGTTCAAATTAATTGGTAACAATCTTATTTTTATTTGGATTTCATAGAAAATAGGTAGCTCTGTATTAAACCATTACAAGTTTGTATGAGGTGTCTTCCTATAGGCCTTTTTAGAAATTTGTGGTTTTGAAATAATGTTAATCCAGGATGAAAAAAAGAATAGAAGGAAATTCACTCTGTAGAGCATTTGTGAATGAAGGTTAACATGCTCATAAAATGATGATAAAAAATTAGCAATGGTCACCTTCAGCTTTGATTTCTTTGAAACAGAGCTGAGCTTCATCAAAGTAAAAAGCAGTTCATTCAGACTTGGGGAAAAGAGTCTCACCTAAAACTTTCCCAGCAAATGGTAGGGCTAAACTGCTTTTGCCTAGAAAGAAGTAGGGCTTTCTTGCTTCCCATTGGATTTCTGCTCAATGGTGAGAACTCATTTTCCCAGAAACTGCACCCAGAACTTACAGCTGCTTCCTGATCCAGGTAAGTACTGGTTACTAAAAAGACATGGACTTTTTTCCTCTACTTATCATCCCTGAAAAATTCCCTCTATGTTAATTTCTTCTTAGTTGCTCTATTTTTTTAAACAGATTTTTATTCATATTTTGTGACTATACATACTTTGTACATTTGTCTGCAAGTAGTTTGTTCTGGTCTGTAAATGACTGTCCAGCCCGTACAGCAGAGTGGGCAGGTCTGGAGCTGGACTCTGTGCTACTTCACGGGGCATCTGAACTTGTGGGTCCCCGTTTTAGGGTGGTACACTCAAACTGTCTTGCTATTTCAGGAGGCAGAAAATGGTTTCTTTTCTTGCTGGTCTTTCTTTCAGTGAGTCTTTAACTGAACCAAATAGTAACCAAAGCTGGTGTTGGATTAATCCCCTGCTAAGCAGCTTCCCTGTTGTAGGGTGTCGTCTTTAACAAAAAATAATAAATTAACCCCCCTCACAAAACACTAGTCATTAAGTGGAAATAGCACTTTCCCCTTAGACTGAGAAGTTTATTTAGCGAAGAAGGGAATAACCCAGTGGTTAGAGCACAGACAAATCTCGTAGATTTGACTAAATTGCTGTTTGAGTTTGGTCTGGTTACTTTAACTCCTTGTTTTCCCACCTTCACTGTGGAGCGAAGAATTCCCTGTGGCATGCCATGCAGTAAAGCTGGAATTTTGACTGGGCAGCAAATACATCTGCATATATGGGGATTTTAGGTCAGAAATCTGAGGATGTCTCTGAGTTCCCATGCACTTGCTCATTTTTTTTCAGGGAAACAGCTCTGGCTTTTAGAACTAGCAAAAGCAATTACTTCAGTCCAGGGACCAATAGGTGGAAACATGTAATTTTAAAAAATGGATTTGGTTGTGGGGATCTCTGGGGCTTTGTATTAGGCTGGAATATCACTGCTGCAAGCGATGTCTGTAGGCACTGGGCCTCTGAGAACACCAGGGCTGGCTCAGCCTGGGCTCCTCGTGCCATCAGTCTGACAGCAGAAAGCTCTGCTGCACATCACTTGAGCACAGGCATATGGGTGAAATGGACCTATAATGCATAATTGTAACAAGTAACTAGAATACTGCCTATGCACTTCCAAAATTGGCTGGGTTAATAAAACGTGCTGATTGCTCCCTGAGGATATCAAGGGACTGGATGATATTAGTAAGGGTCACCAGTTCAAATCTGGGGCAAGTTAGCAGTGACTACAACAGCCATGTTCCAGCGTGCTTTTCCGTGAGCTCTCGCAGGCAGGTATCTCTATCACTGCTGTGTTGGCAGCTGGATTAAAAAAGGAGGATGGCTCTGTGTGGTGCTGACACAGGTCTTCAGAGATGGCAGGCAGTGCTTTCCCAGTTCTGCTTGGGATTTCAGTCCCCTTTCCAGTGTAAGTTTAAAGCATGAAGCTGCTTATCCATGTTCTCTGGATTCACAGTCCTTAAGCCCCACATCTTTCAAGTCTGTCACCTCATTTTATGTAGTGCAAACATCAATTAGTTTGATTATTGTGTTCTATTTTTTAAACAAGGATGGTTGATTTCCAAGTTTCCATGAGAAAGGAAAGGTGGGAATATTAGGCTGTCACTCTTGCTATTGCTGGTTGTGGGGATTCAGTCTGTCCATCCACGACAGAGGGCATTTCTATCTTGGGAGATATATTTCCATCACTATACCTGCACAGTGGTGCTACATCATTTTTAAAGTAATGTCTTGAGCAATAACATTGTACAGGATTCCCACCTGCACGTCTGGGTGAGCTGAGGTTTCCCTGGAACTGCAGCTTATGCCTCCAGGTTGATGCTGTGCAGGGGTCTAGTGAGGGTGTCAGTATGCTCGTGTGTGTAGGAAATTGGTAGTTTCTGGCTAGGCTCTCTGCAATATCCTGCCCCTTCAAGACACATGGGAAACTAAACAACATGACATGCTGAGAAGGAGGGCAGCTTCTGGTCAGGGGCTTGTATTTTTGCTGCCTTAGCTGCTGTTATAAATTCCTCACTCTGGCCTTTCACTTCTGATATTTTTCCCTTGGCCAAATCAAAGACGGTTTTGTTACCTCCGGCTCCCTGCAGATGCGGCAGCTTCAGGCAATGAAATATGCTCCAGCCTTTAAAGGGAGGACAGGGAACCTGCTGCTGGGAATCTGAGATGGAGAAGGGTTCCGGGAACACGACCAAGGCTTTTGCCTTCGTTCAGCCCTGGCTGCATCCATGTGCATGTGCAAAACCAGCAAGCCTGCTAGTTGTGTGCCAGGAGGATAGATCGAGGTGCTCTGGAGTGCTGTAGGATTTACAGTGTGGATTGAAAAACACACAGCAGCGTGTGTAGGTGGCACTGAGACATGATTGCCTCTTCTTGCCACTCCCCACTTGGGCAAGCAAGGTCAGCATGGCTCCTAAATTAATACACTCTATATTGAAATGCATAGATTTGGGGTTAGTTGTAGTATTTGTGCCCAAAAGGAAAAAAGGGAAGTAACTGTGTTTGTTTGAGCTTCCCCTGGAACTAGATATGGAGGAGTACCGTCTTAGTGACTGGACATGGATTTTTGTGTTAGATGTGAGAACATGTTTTAGGTCCCTGCAACGTTTCTCTTCTTGTTTTTCCAGTGGTGCTCAACAAAACTGGGATTTCAGATTCTCGTTTTCAAACCATTCAAAAGCTTGAATGTATCTGTAGGACTGAGACCCAGGTGGTAGTGCACAGGAGGGAGAAGAGATGAGTGTTTTGCTGGAGTGATGCTGTGGAGTATGCTCCTGTGCTTGCTAATGTTCAGTGTCTGGAATTGGACAGTACTGAGCTTACCATGATCCCTCATTTGCAACTGTATGGCTGCTCATGAAACAGGGAGGCCAAAGGTGCTTCTTTGGTCTTTACTGTCAATGGTGGGAGCCCTGAAGGGCTGCAGTGCAGCACAGCAGGCTCTTGACTCAGGCAGTTCCTAGGGGAATTCCTCTTCTTTCCCCATTTTAGTGACTGTCCTCATGTTTGGGAGGATCATAAAGCCCAGCTTGACTGAGAGACTTCACCAGGGATTATGGAATTACTATGAAGGGTTTAAGTAATTCTTCATATCTGGCTACATGATCATCATATCCCCATGGACCTGGTAGAGGGTCATAGGACTTGTTTGAGGGCTGAGAATATGAGGGATGGTCTGGAGGCTCCCTAGGGGCATGGGGTCACGGCCCTTTGCAATCTGTAGGAAATTCCTTTACCCCCTCACGTACATCTTCAACTGTGGATCCAGCGGCAGCTGTTTGAAGTTGGAGGAAAGGGTGGAAGTTTATCCTGGAGGGTCTGCCCCTGTCAGCAGCCTTGGGTGCGTGGAGGAGGGAATCTGGCCAGCGAGCAGGTGAATGCACACAGAAATGATGCTGGAAGCCAAGGCCGGTCCTGCTGATGTGGCCCTTTCTCCTGCAGTGGATCATAAAATATGGCTCAAATTTTCATTACGGCCTCTATTGATTACCTTTTGGGACAGATGAATTATAGGGAACATTAAATTAAAAAAAAAAAAAAAAAAAGGGAAATATTTGAATGAGTTTGGGAGGTCGATGCCAGAAAGGCTGACGCACCAAGCCTTACCGACATTTTCCTGCTTTGTGGATCTGCTGGGCTCTTCCCATGGTCCCCCTTGGGGGAACCTGCCCAGGGAACTCCCCTTGTTCCTTTCAGCTGCCCTTGGGGAGCAGCAGGCTCTGCAGTGGCCATGGGCTAGGCCAAGGGACAGCTCAGAGGTGCACACAGTGGCTGGAAGACTTGGGTGCTCTTCCAGAGTCCTGCCCCATGCCACAAGTTCTGCCTTCTCTGGGAGGTCACCCCAAGGACCTTCCACTTAGACAGTAATTCACAAGTGTGTGTCTGGCACCTACTTTGGGATTCTTGAACAAAAGGGGAGAATTTGGGGCTGGGAAATGGCCAGGCAATCAAAGGGGAAAAGCCAGGTCATTGCATTTGGTGACACATTTGATCTGGTGTAAATACATGTGTGGAGGCCAACAATGAATCATAAAAGGAGTGATGGGCTTTGCAAGGTTTCCCTCCTTCCCTTGCACCAAGGGAAAGGTCATTGCCCTCATCTCTCCTGTGTTAAGGGGTCAGTACTCCTCTCTGCAGGGTTCATGGAGCATAGGAACTAATTCTTGTTGGGGTTTGTGGTCAGGGACCTTTGGCTTCATGTAAGAGAAGTATCAGGATTGAATCATCCCACTGTTAGTGTGAAGCACACTGAAGTCAAACCAGCCAAAGAAACTTCTGGCTTCTCACCTGGCTCTGGCCAGTTCTGATTTTGAGGATGATCCTTGAACTTTGTTCCAGTGGATTTTCTATGCGCATTCAGTTTTTCCAGGTTGTACCATATGTCACACAATGTTCTCTCCAGGAGTTGGCTAGGTAAGAAGGCTTTGTTCTCTGCTCACTTCCCTGCCTGTATTCCATGAGAGTGTTTGAAACCCTGTAACCTCAAATGCAGCTTTCAGCAGCTGGCAGTGGGGAATAATGGATGATACCCCTTTGAAAAGAACCACAGTTCAGAGCACTCTTCCATTTCCCAGTGGTAGCAGGATAGTTCTGGAGCAGACACACAGGAGCTGGGGTGGCTGTAAAATCCCTTCTCTGTGCTTTGTTCCTGGATTGTTTTCTGTCAGTCAGGCCAGCAGCCAGTGCTCCTGAGGAATTCTCTATTTTCTTTTCTAAGACTGAGAAGAATGCAGCCAGGGTCCCTCTCCAGCCACCCACAAGACAAACATCCCCCTCCCAAATGCTCATCTGTGTCTGGACACGGGGTCCTGTGTGGCACAGTCCTCATACCCCACTGCTGCAGAGAAATGTGAGGGAACACCCCTTGTCCCCTCACCATCCCCTGCCTGCCACCACCACTGGCTGCTCTCCTGCAGGTCAGATCAAGCACCTAAAGCACGATCTCTGCTTTTGGGATATTTTCTTGTGCTGCAGGGGTGCCCTTTCTTCACTTGTGCATGCGGGTTCCCAGTTACCTGGTCACACAGCCGTTTGGGTGAGTTTTGCCAATGCACTCTGTGTGTGCTGCTGGGCAGCACTGCCTCTGCCAGAGCCCCTGCTGACCCGGGTCTGCTTGGAACACCGTGTGCATTCATTGGTGTGCCGGTGTGACCTGTGAGAGAAACCAGCTGTGCTAAGGTGTGAGCATTCCCCCTTGCTTGTGGGAGATTGTGGTGCCAGTGAATGGGACCACCGTTCTGAATGCTGAACGCACAATTGCATGTATGTGTTTCACTTCCTTGCAGATCCCTGCTGATTTCACAAGACATCCACCAAGCTTTGGCTTCACCTGGGCAAATGCAAAAGGTGGTGGTTTCCATGGCTCCACAGCCTCACTCGGGCGGCACACCCTTTTTGTGTAAGCTGGCTCCCTGGAGTCGATTGTTTTTTGGCAAACAGCTTCATAAACTCCTCCAACAATTAAAACTGGAAAGAAAAAAAATAACCAAACCAAACACAACAAAACCCATGCATTACGCTGTGAGACTGCAAACAGGTTGAAGCAATTCCCCACCATCTCTGTCCCCTCAAGCCCACTGAGCCAGGCAGGGGAGCAGCCCCAGCTGCACTTGTTGGACTTCGTTTGGGAGGTGCCTGGGCTGCCCCAACTCACCAAGCTGCAGTGAGCTAACAAACATGAAGGAAAAGGTCATGTTATTCACTTTTATTTTTTTCAGAGCTGCAAACATCCCTCTCTCTGGGAGGGGAGGCTGCACAGATGCCAGCTCAGATTAATTTAAATATTTACCAATCCCTTTTTTTTTTTTTTTTAATTGTGTGTTTGTGTTCTGTTTGTGTCCCATAAAATACCTGGTGTTTTGGGCGTACCCCATTTGCAGGGTGCATGAGATCACACTGGAAAAATGCAGTGAAAAACATTTTCATGCCACGACACATCAAATAGGATTTTGAATTAAGATGAAGATTTTTTCCCTCTCTTTTTATCTCTGAAGTTTGGGTGAAAGGGTCTTCTTTTTCTGTTTCTTTTTAAAATTCTTTTATTTAGCTGGGAATAAAAAATGTCATGGAAATCCTTTAAAAGTTACTTTTGCTTTATCTCACCATGTCAAACATCAAAGGCAGCTGTTGGTGCTGGTCAGAGCCCCTATTAGTGTGTGTTTCTGTGCTGTTGGCTGGATGGTGGTGTGTTCCAGCAGGTAGGCAGTGAGCAGGGAAGAAATCCAGAGTCTGGAAGCCAGAGCCAGCTCTGAACTCCTGAGTGTGCGACAGCAGCTCCACTCCTTTCCCTGCCTGTCGTTCCTGTCTGTCCGACTTGCTTTGAGTGCTGTTTGTGCAACCCTGGCACAGGAGTCTCGTCTTGTTCAGAGTGCTGGGCTTCTGCTGTAACACTCCCAGGTGAGTTTCCCACTGAGCTTTTCAGAGCAGTGACCCTTTGGTGGGTGTCCCAGCACCCCTGGGCAGAGATGCTCGTGGGTTTGTGTGCCCCAAGGGCTGAGCATGGCCCAGGATTCAGTCTGGGCACTGGCATGTTATCCTCTTTGGTATGGGATTTTCTATATGCTTTTTGGCCATGGAGACTTAGTGCTCCCCTGGGAGGGAAGTTTTCTTTGTGGATTCAAGTAATGAAAGCCTTATTGGTGTTCACACACCTCCTTTTAATTGCTTTCCCTGCCCATTGGGTCATAATCTGATCCCATCTACCTCTGGGAGAGTACAGAGCTGTTCTGTGGAAAAATGGAGCATCTCCAAACAGAATGGTACTGCTGGGATCAGGATCCAGCCACCTCCTCTGTAGTGAGCCAGGCTGGGCTTGGCCCAAAGCACGAGTCTTCTGCAGGGGCTTTTGGTTTTACTGCACCTGTAAAGGATCCCAGCTCAAGCCTCCCCACTGTGAACAACGGGTCTGGGAACCTCTGGGTCATGAGAGACTTGGGGGTGAGGGGGCAGAGGCAGTGACACCCCTGCAAGCTCATGGACTA
The DNA here is from genome assembly GCF_026979565.1 of Vidua chalybeata. Classification (NCBI taxonomy): domain Eukaryota; kingdom Metazoa; phylum Chordata; class Aves; order Passeriformes; family Viduidae; genus Vidua; species Vidua chalybeata. The sequence goes on along the minus strand of NC_071551.1, from coordinate 8,127,572 downwards.
CAAGCCAGGTGTCAGTGCTGGGACACTGGGCACAGGTGCTTTGATAAAAGCCTCAAGGCTGTCACTGGGGCAAAGTAGGATAATTGTATGTGTATTTCTGTGCAACGGGGGATTGGCACTGCTGGAACATGAATCCTGTATTCCTGCTCTGCTGTGCGGAACGGAAAAAAAGAAGGGGAAGAATCAGGGTGGATGTGCAAGGAGGGCAACAGTTGGTTTGCCTGAGCCATTAGCCAGAATTTGAAATTGGACCTGTTACTTTTGAGGAATGTAGGGCAGTGGAGGAGAGATGTGTGAATGTCAGCTCTTGCCTCAGTGTCCTAGGAAAATGTCAGATGGCAAGGAGCAGTACTTACCCCACAGCTTCAACTCCACCACTGCACTTTTTGATCACTTATTACTTTGCTATTCCTTCTGCTTCTTGCTGTAATTGTTACAAAATCTCTCTGCTTTGGGAGGGGTCCAGGACTCCAGGGCCCAATTGCATCTGCCCTGATTCAGAAAGTGGGTCATGCTGCTTGGTCTGGGAAGAAGATACTCATCTTGCTTAGTGTGATATTTATTAGGAGATAGAGGAGGGAATGCAACCACGCTGTTGCCTAGAAAATTGCTCTGGGGGGATAGCAAAGGACTTGTGAGGGCAGAGCATGTAATGTTCTTGTGCATCCAGTGCCTGCTGAAGCCTTGCTATGTTCCCTGTGCCTGTATTGCCTGCTTCCCTCACGCTGGGACGTGGTGAGGGTGGCAGGAACTGGGGGTGAGGAAGGGACTCGTAGCTGCTCACTCAGCAGCTGCCAGGCAGTGAAGGGCTCTTTACATTTCCTGGAGCAGAGACTGGTGAGAGTAGAGAGAGGGAAAGACAGTATTTAGTTTCTTCATAAAGACATGCCGTTTCACAGTCAGCCTAAACTCGTTGGGGTTTGCTGCTGGACAAGCAACCAGCACCCTCTCCAAATACTTGGCAAGTATGACATAGTGCCCTGTAAAGGCAAAAACTCTCCTGCAAGGAGCAAGTAGAAAGCCCTGATGGAAAGCCCAGAGTAATTTACTCTGTGCTGTATCTATCTTTAATTAAGCAACAGCGAGAAGGAAACTCAGTACACAAAGCAGATGATGACGGGTCCAGCATTGTTGCAGCAGGGTCTCACAGCAGGGACTGCCTGACTTGGGGCAGGGAGGGTGGCGGGGTAGAGGGGAGGTAGGAAAGCACAGCTGATCCTGCCAGGCTGGCTGGGCCTGTGCTGCTGCTTGCTGTGAAATCACCCTCAGGATTATCCAAAGGAAGAACTGGCAACTCGAGTAACTTGGAGGGCCGGATCCTCAACTCATTTAAATTGGCATGACTTCACTAAAGCCACCGAAACTGCACTGATTTTACACCAGGTGAGCATCTGGTGCAGAATCTGCTGAAAGAATAAGACAAAGAGGGCACAAAACAGAGGTTAGGTAGAGCCCACTTACAAGCCTGGGGACTCTTGGGCTGTACTGAGTGGAGGGTGGGTCAGCACATCATTTCCAAATGTCTTAGACAGCTTGGACAGGCTCTGAATTCTTGTGGCCATGGCAAATGGATGGCAAATGCCAAAACACTGCTCCCTCAGGAGGGAGGTGGACCCACCTCTTTGCCTGTACTTTGGAGCACGTGTTGTCAGGAATTGGTGAGAGTGTCACCCTGCCAGTGTTTCCTGCTCACTGACACCTGGCCTGTTGACCTGGCCTGTCACGGACCCTAGGCGCATTCTCACGGCTGCTCTAAACCTGGCACGCCTTTTCTTGTATATTCAAAATCACTTGTACCCCTTGCAGCATGTAATGCCACTGGCCAAGGCTGACCAGCAGCTGTGGCTTCAGCCTCACACCACTGCCACCACAAGTCCTAATTTTGCCAAGCCTGTGAGATGATGGGAGGCAAGTTCTCGCTTCAGCAAAGGACAGGAGCCAGTGTCTGTGTCCCAAATCATGCTCCGTTTGGCAGTGTTTAGCACATGCGTGCAGAAATTGTTGGTTCCTGGTGTGGTAGGGCAGTTGTTTTCCCAGCTCTGCACCTTGTTCTTAGGTGGGGGTGTTACGGGATGTACACAAGAAGGTATGCTGTCACATGTTTTTGGAGGTTGTTTGCTGAAGCACCAGGCTCTTTGGGACCTGTTGGGATGCACAGAATTCCCTCCACGCACTCACATCCGGGGTGGATCTGGATAGAGTTTTAGCAACTCCCATTGAAGCAGCTCAGGGCCGGAAGTGAAGAAGGGATAAAATATCCATCTGAAACTCCTGTAGGATGTAATTACCTGAGCTGGAAGCTGGCCAGGACAGCAGGCATTGTGCATCATCTGAGGTGGTATCAGAAGCACCCAGCACTGCAGGAAAGGTGGTCGGGACCGAGGAGTGATGCTCGTGCGAGGACAGGACCGCTCTGGAGGCTGCCTCTGTGGGCATTCGGCATAACAGCCTTTGGAGTCACTTGGTGTTTGTTTCCATGGCTGTTCTGTGCAGGTGCCATGGTGCCTATAAAATGCTCTTGGGAAGCTACAGCCCACAGATGGATAGCCTTATCCTGACGCCCATCCAAATGCTCCTACTTTTTGATTTAAAAGAGGAAAGAACCTTCAATAAAAAATAAAAAAAAAACAAAACAACAAAACCCACCCCAACAACAAAACAAACAAAACAAAACAAACAAAAAATTAAAAACAAAAAAAACAGCACCACAAAAAAAAAAAAAAAAAAAAAAAAAAAAAAAAAAAAAAAAGGAAATTAACTTCCCAAAAATTACACTAAGCTAACACTGGAGGCCTGGCACAAATCCATCGCAGCCAGGAAATTCAGAATTAACCAGTGCACTCCCATGGCTGCTAGGAAGGGCTGTATTCCAGCAGGACAGGCTGAAGCTTTCAGACTTGGGGACTTGGGGATGAAAGTCCTTCACGTGTCTCTGAAGTGCAGCAGAAGGTGTTTTTGTGCACCTCCATGCATGCCAAATATCCCCCCCCCCCACCTCCAACCCAGCATTAGATGCAGGAGCAGCTTTATTCTTTGGGGAGAAGGTTAACAGCAGGCTCCTGATGCTCAGATGTGACAAGTGACACCAGTCCCTGACTAGGGCTCCTTCCCCAGGACTTTTCCCCATGGGCTCTGTGTTGGTGGAGCAGGGACAGAGCAATGCAGCAGGGACCTGCAGGCTGCTGCTGAGGACGCTGGGGAATTTACACCCTAGCCCAGGTTACAAGTGAGGACAAGGTTGACTCTTCATTCTCACTTGCCCATGACACAGCACCCCATAAATCAGTGTGACTGACAGCCTTAGCCCAGCTGAGGCAGAAGGGAAGGGAGGAGAGCCGGGTCAGGGCAGGGGGCAGCGCTGGGGCTGTGTGAGCAGCTGGCCCTGAGCAGGTCACAGGAAGAGCCTCCCAGCAGAAACTGCAGCTGGAGTGGCGAGTCACAGGCAGCCTGAGCTGGCAGAGTGGGATGGAAGGAGACTGGCAAAATACCTGCTGCAGGCTGCTCGCCTTGGGCTGATGCTATCAGTGCTGAATGTTTGTGATAGCTCTTTTCACTCATCAGTTTTGGAAAAGCATGGAACGGGCTCCTGTACCTACAGCTGTGGGGGCTGGCACCGAGAGTGTGTCAAAGGGCCAGCCAAGCCTCTGCTGTCCCCAGCTGTCCTGGGCTGCCACCCTGCCTTTGCCATGAATTTTCAACAGCTTTGGGGTACTGCAGACAGCAGATCTCAGGACAGAGCATTGATAGTATCTCATTTCAGGGGCTGGGGGAGGTCGGGATGTGTTAAGGCTGAAAATATTTACAGGTTTTGAAGTTGAAACACAAACAGGAAAAGCCCTTTAAAAAGTGAGTGTAGTGGATATTCAAAACAGGAATTGCCATGGAAACGCCACAATATTTGCTTAAATTGACACAAAGGTTGCTGGTTTCAGGGTTCTGACTTCTTTGGCTCCATTTTCTTTGGCCAGACACCTATCACAAGTTGATCTCAACAACCCTCTTTTGTTTTGCTTCTTTTATTATTGTCCAATGGAAATTAAAAAAAAAAAAAAAAAAAACACACCAACAACAGAAACCTCCAGTCTACAAATCCCACCTCATAGAAGAGCCTAAAGCTTCTGAGCTTCTGACAAAGGTTGGAGCTAAGACATTTTATAATTTTGGAAGGTAAAAGTTTTTTTATTTTAATCTGTGCATTTGTACATTTCCTTCAATGCAGGAGTAGAAGGGAATTGTCTTAATTGTCTAGGGAGAGCAGGGAGAAGGGTGAAACCTGTTGCAAAGGTAGCAGTATGCAGCCAAGGAGCACAGGACTTTTGCAGTCCAGCTCTCAAACCAAAATTTGAGAGATTTAGCTGTAGTTCTCAGTTCTGCCTCAGATTTGCCAAGTGAGCTTTGACAAGTCCCTTAATTACTGTGGGCCTCACTAAACTGCAAATAATAATTCTCCTTTGTCTCATCTGGTTGTATGTGTAACATTTCTGGGCATGAGATTTGATGTGGGGGTGGACAAGGAGTTCTGTGCTTCTGGATTCCCCCCAAAGGAGGGATGGCAGCACAGGCTCACGTGGGCAGGAACGCTCAGCTGGCTACAGGTGAAGCTCTTAGCTATAAGTGGCTTAGTTACTATAGGCTGCTTCTGCTACTGACTGACCTGGATTTTTTTCCTGGGGAAAGTTGGAGTGCATGGCCCGCCGAATAGTCACCTGGGTGGTTTGTACCTTGGCTTTTGAGTTTGAGTACCACTCATAGCAGACAAGGAGATGGGGATGCAGCGTGTTCAGGAGGCATGAAATGCCTTGCCTTGCTGGCCTGTTGTGTGTGACCAAGGGCTCAGGTCTGTGGGTGGCTGCAGCATTTGAGGCTGGCGTCACTGCTTGTGCTTGTGATTCACCTGAGCTTTGGTACTGCTCAGTAAGGAATATTCATTTCCTTTTGAAACTCTCCTCAGGGAAAAGAGACTTCACCAAGTGAAGGGAGGCCATCTAATTCACACTGTCTTCACCTGAGACCACCTCCAAAACAAAGAACCTGACTTCTGTCCTGGCTTTGTACACTGGAATGGACCTTGAAGCCTGTGACTTCTCAATGCAAGGTAGTAGCTTTTTTTCTGTGATCAAGCAGCTCTGAAGTAGGACTGGAGGGAGTGATTCTGGCTCTCCAGAGCTTTCATTCCCGTAACTGGGAAATCTCTAGCCTATGAAGTTTGAAAGAGCAGTGGAAAGTCAGTGGCTTAGGTGGTAAATGTATGGTGGGATGTTGGTTTGGCTTGGGCTGGCTTACAAGCAGGACTGGGTTTACCCCTGCCATCACTGCCCACCTCTGTACAGACACCCAGCTGGTTTGAGCAGCTCTTTCTCTTCACCTCTTTCTTCCTAATGAGCTGCTGTGCAGTGTTAACAGTTGGCTAAGTAGTACACACGGGAGTCCCCTGGGTTAGTATTGTGTGGGACAGTTTCTGATTGACTTGTTTCACAGAAGGAGTTTGAGGATGTCTGTGGTCACGGTGGGTAACTCAGAGCAGTTGTGAGGGGGTGGGACTCTGTTTCTAAAAGCTGTTTTACTTTCTTCTCTGCTTGGCTGCCATCATAGCTTCTCTGCAAAGAAAGGTATGACACAACAGTAGGATAACAGATTTCTTCTCAATGGGTTGGGATTTGGGAGGTACCTGGTGGCAGTGCCATACTGCTGCAGGTGGAAGGGGCTGAGGATCCTCGCTGTGTCTGGCCTTTGCATGACATCACATGTGCTCTGTAGGGCAGAGAGCTATTGTCAGGGACTATCTCCATACTTTGCTGACATCGTTAAATGCTGGTGATGCCTGAATAAATGAAGATCAGCAACTGAAGTGCCTGAGGGGATTCTGTATCATCATCTTCCTCTATTTTTTGCTGCTGTGTCATAAATGATACCTGGACAAAGCAGTGTGTCCAAAGCTGTTGTGAGTCGCAGGTGCAGCTGAGACCTGAACTGGAAGGGTCTAGGTAGAGGGTCTGTCTTGGCTTAGCAAGAGGGGAGATGAGATGAGAATAGTCACAGGACTCAGATGTCGGTCTGGGGCTCCAGCAGTCCCTCTCCATTGCTGGCTGTGTGTGGCACAGAGGAATTCACTCATGTTCCGAGTGCCCTAGCCCTACCTGAAAGAGCAACAGCCATGATACTCTAAGGCTCAGTAGTTCTTGCCATGTGTTCAGAGCCTACATACCTGAGTGCTTTCAGTAAATCTGCCAGTAAAGAGTGTGCTTCAGGATGGGATAGGGGTGAGCTGTGCCTTCCCACACCTTCCTAGTGCTGAAACACCTCCAGGGTCTGGCATGCTTTATTTGGAAAGCCTGGTTTTGAACTGTTAATGTAGCGAACTCTGGCCTTTATCCCTGTGTGAGCTGCTCTGGTGCTTGTGTCCCCTTTTAGAGCAATGCCTTCCCAGGCCTCAAGAGGCAAGAAAGCTTCCCAAATAGGAGCTCTGCCTGAGGGAATAAGGTAAAGGAACATGAAGAGCCTTGAGGTTTTACCAAATAAGACACAAATTCCCAGGTTTGACTGCAGCAGGTGAATTTTCCACCAAACACCCTTATGTGCCTCTCCAGAGAGGTCCAACATCCAGGGGAAAAAAACTGTGCTGAGGATGCTGCCTCATAGGTTCTAGGTGATTTTTTTCATCATCAAGGAGCTTTTCCTGTGACCCCTGTCACAGGTTTCTGCTTGTGTAGCTCCTGATATTGAAAACCCTGCTTTGTCCATCTGATCTGGACCTGGGATGAGCAGAGCCTCTGAGACAAGAAGGTAAGAGGAGGAGACTGATACATCAGGAATTCTTTAAATGCTGAAGTGATCCTTGTGGATCAGGTTCTTGCAAATCAGTTATCCTTTTCCACATTTGTCTCCTCCCAGTGCCTACTGGGTGCATTGCTGAGTGTCCTTCCAGGGCTGCTTCCCAAGGGATAGTAGCTCATTAGTGACAATAGAAATATTTCCCTGGACTCCAGCTGTTTTCTGAGTCCCTGTGAGTTCTACAAACATCACTGCAGTGAAGGAGATGCATTTAGCCTTTCAGGCATGTGGCTTTATGATCTCTCGTGCTCTGGACTAGAAATCCCTGTGTTCCAGTCTTCTGCCCTAGAGCAAGTTGTATGGCTTCTACTTTCAAAACAAGCTCAATTTACTTTGGGCTACAGAGGCTGTTTGCACGTTCTCCAGAGCCCATCCCTAGGCTGTGATTGCTTTTTCACTGTTTATAAGCAGAAGCTGACTGTTTAGTCCTAGAGCTATAAGGGTTGGAGGGAGTTTGCTTGTTCAGTTAATGAAGGTAGGCTTTTATGCGGGGAGAAAAGGCTAAAAAAAGTGTAGGAAAGGGATTAGAACTATCTGCTCTGTCTGTGTTTGAATTTGCAAAATATTCCCCCCCCCCCCAATTTAAATCCTAAAGTAAAGCTAAATTTGTGGGTTAGCTTGGACTGCTGGAGTTATTTTTGCTAGGCTCCTTGGGATTACTGCATGGGCACAGCTGCAAAGGCAATGAGATGGGAACACTGCCTTCCACAGAAGTGCAGCTGGGCCAGCCCAACCAGCCCTGACGGCTCAGATCCTGAGCTGGGCTGGGGAATATGAAACAGCCTTGCAAAATCATTGTGGAAATTTACCCACCTGTGTATGAAATCGACTTGCCTACCTTTGCCAGGAGGAGTTTAACTTGCCCATTAAAATACACATCTATTTATGTATTACATATTCTGTGAGAGAAATTTTTCCCAGGCAGTTACAAAACTCCGTCTAGACTGTAAAGTGTAGCATCTGGTGGTAACATGCCATATACATATATCTGAATACAGTATCTCCTGTATCACCCTGCTTGGGAGTTAATGGCACATATCTGGATTGCAGCGAGGCCTTTCCGTTTGCAGCACACTATCCTTGGATAAACGCTTGGCCTGGTTCCTGCCAAGGAACTGGTCTGAATGGGGCTCTACCCTGCTTGCTTCCATCCAGGTACAGCCAGGCAGGCATTTCCATGCTGCTTGTCCTGACCTGTGGCCCCATAGTTCAGGTAGGCTGGAGGCAGCAGTTCCCAGGCAGAGCTCTTCCGGCAGGGCTGAGCAGAGGGGAGGGAAGATGTTAAAAGCCTGTCTGGGTAAGAGCAGGGTTGTCACATCCATCTGCTCAGGCCCTGACGAGCAGCTGATCCATATTGTTAACATATTGCCTGCCATATGGGCTAGCTCAGCTCTTCAGGAACGCTTGGGAGACCTGACCTCCAGTGTGACAAGATGTGAGCATGAAGGACGAGTTGACAACAGCCCTTGGGTCTTGGAGTGTGAAACCATGTTTCAGCCACTTCCGCTGTCTTCCCCTGCACTCATTCCCGTGCTGCCTCTGCCTGCCTCGCTCCATCTCTTCTGTCTCTCTGGGGATTTTTTCCCTCCCTCCCCTGTTTTCTGCATCCCTGGTCTGCGCTAGATCAATGACCTTCACTCATAACCAGACTGGACAGTTCTGGCTCCCTCCCCCAGGCCTTCGATCAGATGTTTAGTTGGAAAGCTGAATGGGGAGAAGTCAAAGGAGGGGAAAGAGGATCATGTGCTTGGCAGGCCTTGTAGCTGTCCTTAGCATATCTGGTCTGGGAATGGGACTGAAGACTGATCCACTAAGGTCCTTAGCACCTCCTGCTCGCTTGGATAACAGTGTACACTCACGTAACTTTTTGGTGGAGGGTGAAGTCCACCAGTGGGGTCCAAGCAGGTTGAAAGGTCTCAGATGTTCAGGAAAGGGCCTTGATACCAGAATTCAGGGAGAGAACACTTAAAAGGCTCTTGAGAGACATGGAATGAGTCAGTTTAAAAATAAAGGTAAGGGCAGCCCAAAGCCCTTCCAGAAGCCCTGCAGTGCCCAGCAGCTGGTGATTTTGCAGCTACTCATAAGGAGGAAGAGTTGTTTGAGGGACAAAAGCTGAAGATGTGTTCTGGCAGTGAGGAAGTTGGCTGAACAGCATCCCTCCCAGTGCTGAACGAGGCCTGTCTGTGGAGCCTGTGGTGCAGTTAGGTGCAAGCACGTGTGTGGGTATGCGGAGCAGCTTAGCCCTAAAGAAGCCCAGGGCTTCAGTGGAGGCTGGCAGTTGCCTGGGTGACTGTCACACTGGAGACCAGCCTGCCCCAAAAACTCAGATGGATAAAGGGATGTTCAGGAGGACTGGAGGAGACAGGACTGAGCCAGGCCTTCATGGGTTCAGATCTTGCTTTCCCTGTCACCTCCAGTTGTTCTTTTGAATTTGTGATGTCCTCAGTCTCCTGGAACTGCTGCTTATGAAGTTGGCTATCTCCTTCCTAAGGCTTCTGTCTTCACAGTTGAAATTTATAGAGGTTAAATCCTGGTGCTAGGGAAGCAAGCACCAGTTTTACTGTAAACTTCAGTGGCGTTGGGATTTCAGCCTTGGCTCCTCAGAAGGGGATTAGGATGTTTCCCAATAGTTTTTACCCAGCAGCTCTGTCAGACCTGCAGGCATGACTCATTTGTATTTTAGTGTCCCCAAGTAAGGGTTGCCTTATTTTTACGTGTCTGTCCTGTGAAAATCATTATCCTCCAAAAAGCTGAGCTTTTGCCCTGCTCTTCATAAAGGTTTTAGACCTGTTTACATGCTTTCATTTCTCTCCTTCCCTATATACCTGCAATTGCACTGATCTTTAATAGTGTTTATTTGTAGAGAGGAGCCCACTGAAATATTGCAAAATAAAACACAGTGATGAGTCGTGGTTTATTTACTCAAGCTTAACTGATGTAACAAACCTGATTTTATGTTAATAATGACTCAGAAGCAGAGTTGGGAGGAGAAGCCAGATCTTCTGATTCCTTTAACTATCCAACAGTATTTCTTCCTGACCTTAAATCCAACAACAATTCTCTGAGCTGGGATACAGGCAGTAGTTCTGTGGCACCCTGATGAAACAGCTGTCTGACAAAATAATAATAGTGCTTTGTGAGTTTGCAGGGTTCCATTAACATTTAGGAGCACATTCAGCTCTGGCAGCCCTGTATATACACTGTCTGTCTGTCTGTCTGTCAGGCAGCTCTCCAGCCAGCAGGGACGCTGACCTGCAGAGTTCCTCAAGGAAAACCAGTTGGAAAGCACTTGGAGCAATCAGTGCTAAGTATGCACATGAGTGTTTGAGGGAAATGCATGTTCAAAATGCAGATCATAGAAATCTGTTGATAAAACCAGAAAATTCAAAAAATGAACAAATAGTGTAAAGTGAATGGTAGCAGTTCTCTGATGTCTTCTGCTGGGGGCTCATTCCAGAGCTGGTGCTCAGGCCATGGGCAGAGCTGGAGGTGAGGCTTATCTCACTACTTGAGCTGAATATGGAAAGGCTGTTTTAGCATATTTCCTCTGACAAATTATGTGGTAGTGCTGAGGCTCTTTTTTGCTATTACTGCAGTTATATATTAACTATTAAGAGCTACAGGTAAGCCATCTGTTGATGTACCAGAGCTGCACTTCTTGTCAGCAGAACTATCCTGATTTTTGCCAGGGCAGTTTACAATCTGTCCCAGTGTCTTTCTTGCGATTCTTGCTGAGTTTGTCTAAGCTGTATGTTGATAGAACATGCAAGAGAAAAGGGGAGAGGACAAACTAAGGCGAGTTTGAAAGTAAAATGAGCAAACAGTATTGCTAGCCTTGTCCTTTCAGAAGTCAAAAGCTACTCTCCTCCTCCCTGCAATTATAAGACTTAATAATACCAAGGTTTCTATGGTTCAGCATGCACACAGATCACATTTCAGGTTGCTGTGCCCTGAAAGTGGGAGAACAGAGGGAGCAAAGGGAGGGTAGCACTGTGCACACATTTTTGTACAAAACAAAAATCTTACGTAACTTGCAAGATCTCAGACTTTAAGAAAATCATGAAGATTTACAAGGTTGACAAGAGTTGTCACATAGGAGCAATTTCTACTTGATTACCACATCCCTGAAGTTTGCTGACCTAGAGAACAGCCTACTCAGGAACCTGGGTGCCATCTTCCCTTGCCAGGGCTAGTTACAACAGGAGCTGAAGCCAGTTGCCCCAAAAGCCAGGAATGATTTTTTTGGTAGACTTGTTTTACCTGGGGCTATCTGGCAGTGGAATAGTGCAGATCCTACCTGAGCTGCTCACACATGGTATGGAGCAGAGAGGGTTTGTCCTCTCTGCATCCATATTTAAGGAACTAGGAATTGGATGTCCTTGATTCCTGATACAGGAATAAAGTGAGGAGAGCTGCTTGGCATCATATGCTGTAGCAGCACAGCCTAGGGCTCTGGCTTTCCCCCCAAGAGGCTCCTTTCTTTGCCCATGAGACTTTTGTATCCCTGGCTTTCCCAGCCCAGAGGGAGCTGCTGGACCATGAGAGGTGCTTCCCCTGCCTATCCCTGACTTCCTAGCACTCCTAATCTGTGGGAGACTAGCCAGGGGGAAAGAACTGTTATCCTTCCTCAGAACCACATATCCAGAGCCCGAACAAGGAATGGGGGGCATTTCACGTGCATTTGGAGAGCATTGAGCTCTCAGGCTTTTGGTCCAAATTTTGAAAATCCACACAATGTTCCTTCAGCAGAGTTGCCTCTCCTTTCTCAGCTGCAGAGAAAGGTGAAAGTGTTTCCCAGGACCCCACCAAGTCAGTCACCTACCAACTTCTGTCCTTGCTCTTTGAACCCTGCCACACTGGCTGTCCTCCCATTATCCTCTTCTGCCTGCTTCTTCCTCATTCCCCTGTGCCACTTTTTATGGGTTCGCCGGAAAGGAGGGAAGATTTTTCTTCCCCTTGTTTGCTTCACACCATTACTCCCATCTGTTCATCCAGGCTCTTAGTTCCTTTGTTTTTCAGAGTCCTGTGAATTTGGGTGCAATTTGCACTCTCTGGGATGCTCTTCTGGACAATGCTGGTGTGGGGAGGAGGTCTGGTTCACAGGCCAGCACCAGGGGTGGGGGAAATGTGCATCTTCAAATTAATCAAAAAGTTCTCCTCCAGAAATGCTAATGGGGGGAAAGCAATTAAAGCAGTCTGGATTTTATTAAGTAATCTGTGTTAAGAGCTTGTAATGAAGTTTAGCGCCGTTGTGACTTGATATTTCAGCTTCATCGGTTTGAGTCAAAACAATCCAAAGTGGGAAAGGAGCAAAGAGATGAGCTGCTCCCCAGCATCTGTAGTGCTGATTCTTGTTCCAGCTCATTCTTGCAGATTTCCAGTGTAATGCATAGGAGACCACTCACTCTTTATCCTGCTCAGGATGAGAAAGGGAGCTTTAAAATCTGCCACACAAACTGGATGACTTCTTGTTAAAAATACTTGTTCTCCACGTGAGAATGGCCGTGGCCCGTTGGAACAGACTTTGCCTCAATTTTTGGGGGGAGTGCAAACACTAAGTTTTCCATAGGAAGCAATGAGAGGACAAGGGACAGCAGAAGCGAGGTGACACTGAGGAGCAGTGAGACACCCCCCCCTCCCCCCAGATCAGTGCTGCATGCCTCTGAACGGGTTCATAAACCTCTTCTAACGTCTGGAAAAGTTCTAGCTGCCACAGAGTGAGGATGGAGATGATACCTGCTACTCCTGTCCTCTGCACCTCCAGGCCTGTGCTTGCTCCACACTGAACAGCACGGCCCTGTTACCAGGGTGACAAACTGCTGGGGGCTCTGAGCAGCTGTGGAAGCAGCCCATCTCCTTCTTCTCTTCTTCCCCCCACTCCCAGATAAGGCAAAAGAAAAAAAGGGACAAAGTCCCTTTAAAGAACTCCATGCCGAGCCTCTGCCATCCTGTTTTATCTGAAGTCCAACCGCATGTTGTTCCAGGGCCGATCCGCTTTAGCTAATTAATAATCTGACAGGAGCCACCCAGGGGATTAGCTGCTGAGACGAGCTAGACCAAACCCCCAGCAAATGAGCCCCATGCTCCCTGGGGACTCAGAGGTGACTTTGGGGGGCAGGGGGTTGCACCACATGCAGAAGGGTGTCAGAGCCCTGAAGGGGATTTATGGCATCTGGGAGGGTGAAGGAGGAGGTGAGGGGTTACAATTTATGAGATATAAACTAATAAATCAGTTAGCTGAAGAGGGAAAAGAGGGAAGCACCAAATTAAAAGATAACATCTTAAAGGAACAGTGTAAATTGATGGTGCTCCCTGTGGCAGGGGCACTAGGAGAGTTCCCAGTGCAAACCAGTTGTAGCTTCCTCTGTGCTTGCAACCTGGGAGAGAGGAAGAGAGAGACTGCAAAGCAGAAGAAAAAAGGGGTGTTGATAGGGAGGAAGAGAGATGCATCTTTTTGCAGTTTATGCAAACAGTTGATGGTTTGGCTTTTGTGGCAGAGAGCACCTCTTTTGATCACAGAACACGGGCTGTGGTGCCCCCGGCCTGGGAGAGGTAAATGGGTGAGGGGGGCATGGTTAGGCTTAGTCGTGCCATTCAATTAGGCTTTCTGTGGGGGAACACTTCTGAAGTGGGATTAGTGGAGAGGGTCAACTTGGAGCAAGACAAAATTACTATCAGGAAAGCTGTCTCAAGAGAATGTGATACATTTTTTTTCTCCAAATTTGCCTCTTCACTGAGTCTTCAGGTGCTTGTGAAGTTTGCTCCTGAAGAAAATGCTCAGTTTAGTTCTGGAGCCTTGTAGACATCTGGAACTTCCTGGTGGTGAAGGTCCGATTCTCTTCTGATTTCAGGAGCTGTTGTTCCTGCTGGGCAGGGCAATGGCCTTGGGCACAGGTTTTCCCCTGCCTCTTCCACTGCCCAGTCCCAAAGTCAGTTTGCCTTTCCATAACAATCTCTTTGAGTGCCTTGAAACCTCTCCTAGCCCACAGTTCTTTCTGAGAGTGTGCCCAGGCCTCAGCTCTCTCTAGGGGCTGCTGTAATGCAAATGGTAATGCAAGATGGGATTTCCAAAAGCCGCCTTAGGGGGATTTGTAATCCCTGCCCCATGACGATGCTAGACACAAGCTAATGGAGGGGGGCCTGTGTGAGCCCTCTCTGCAGAGCCAGAGCAAACCTCTGAGTCCTTGCCAAAGGCCAATCTTTTGGCATTGTTCCTTGCAAGGGCAGGAGACCACTTTATTTCCTCCATCCCGGCCCAGCCTGCAGCAGACCCAGGGCAGCACAGGCCCGGGGAGTGAGGCAGTGGCTGTGGAGTGGCCGGCTGTCCAGGAGCCAGGTGAGCTCCTCCTGCCCCACCCCACCACACCTCAACCCCCCATGGCCTGGAGCCAGCCCCAGGCCCCACCTCTGGTCCCACGTGAGCCACAAGCAGCCCTGAGGTGGTCGCCGTGGGCACCCCTTTGCTGAAGAGGTGCTGGGATCATGTGGGTGTTGCCCTGGGGGTTGCACAGCACAGAGCCTGCAGATTGCTCTTCCAGTGGGGCAACTGCATTAAGCCAATAAAACTCATCTGACTACTTTGACGTATTTCCCTCTAGAGAGCTACCTTGCAGCTTGCAGGGTCCCCCATGCAGACATGTAGAGCTCAGGTGGCTTCTTCTTGTGATCTCAAAAGGTAGAGAGTGGAGAGGGAGCAGTCCTGTGCCGTGCTGGAGCTGAACTGTGACCGTGAGACACCTTTCTGGGGGGGGGGGGGGGGGGTGGGAATTGCTTGGGCCTGGGCTGCCAGAGTGGTCTGGAAATCTGCTGCCAGCGCTACACCATCCCATCTCATGCCTCATCCTGCTGTGCTTGGACAGTCTCATGGTGGGAACATGTGTGGAAGCTCTCCTGGAAGCTGGGCTGGCAGTCACACCATTGCAGCCTCTCATATACACAGCCGTGGTTTGGCCTCCCTCCTGCAAAGCTGCCAGTAGCCCACACTGCTCCTGACCAACATCATTAGTGTGGGTATTTATATTTCATTAACAACATTAAACCAAAATGGCATTAAAAGCAACACCAGTGATAAATAGCTTATTAATAAAAAGGGAATGGGCTGTACCACGCACAAATTCAATCCCTTCCTCAATATGTCTCTACCACTAAAACCAGCCTTTTAACTCCTGCTAATCTGGAGAAATTTGAAATGTCATATAGTTTGGTTTTTCCTAAGGCAGCTGACTGGGGTGGGAAGATGTAGATTTCTCAAAGTGCTGTTGTATTTCCATTGTTGTGTGGGACTCGCTCGGTTGTGTTTCTAATGTAATTTTGATTGTGTTAAAACAGCAATAGTATTGAAAGCATGAAACAAAAAAAAAAAAGGAAGAGAGACTAAAGATTCAAGTGAGTGTCTGCCTTTGATTTTAGTGCCCTCTCCTCTGTTTCCCCTGCACTCTTTCACACACCTTTGCTGGCTTGGACAGGACCATCCACAACAGCCACCAGCACAAAATCTCTTGCTTGCACCAGACCGAGTCTCTTCCAGTGATATCTGAGGACAGCCAGCCCTGTCCTCATTCCTCCCTGTGTGTTTATTCTAGGGATTAAGAATGTTAAAAATGTGGCTTTTCTTGTAAGCTTGTCAATCAGCTTGTTATTTTTATTTTCTGGTTTTGTTTGCCCCCAACTCCTTATTCTGTGAAATTACTTCCTATGCTTCTGTCCCACCCTAAGTACAAAGGCTCTTTTCTTGCTCTTCCCGCTCTCTCTTTCCACAGTAAATTAATTAACTCAGAAACTTGGATGAATCTGGAGTTGAAAGCCCCCCGCAAGCCACCTCCAGGTTTCTCAGCAAGGTTCCCCTCTCCATACACCTCCTGGGCAGTTTTCCAATGGGGAGGACAAAGTATAGGGCTTTCTCTTGCTTCACCATACTCCTACCATGCAGCACAAACTGCTGCCTCCTTTGCATCCTGTGTCCAGTTCCGGGCCCTCAGTTTAGGAAGGACATTGAGATTCTTGAGCATGTCCAGAGGAGGGCAACAAGGCTGGTGAAGGGTCTGGAACACAAGTCCTGTGAGGAGCAACTGAGGGAGCTGGGGCTGTTTAGCCTGGAGAAAAGGACACTCAGAGGTGACCTTATCACTCTCCACAGCTTCCTGAAGGGTGGTTGTAGTTAGGTGGGGGTTGGTCTCTTTTTCCAGGCAGCAACTGACAGAACAAGAGGACGCAGTCTTAAGGGTTTCCCTTAAGCTGTGCAAAGGGAAATTTTGGTTGGATGTTAGGAAAACATTTTTTACTGAAAGACTGATAAAGTACTAGAATCATCTGCCCGGGCAGGTGGTGGAGTCACCATCCCTGGATGTGTTTAAAAAAAGACTGGATGTGGCAACTTGGTGCCATGGTTTAGTTGAGGTGTTAGGGTATGGGTTGGACTCGATGATCTCAAAGGCCTCTTCCAACCCAATGATTCTGTGATCCATACACACTCCCCTGCTCCCAGGACATTTGGATCCCCCCACTCTCCTAGATGCAGTGTGTGCTCAGCAGCATGTGCACCCTCCATCCCGGGCATGTTATCTCCAGAGGCAGCAGGGCAGCATCAGGGCCTGGGCATGCTCCTGTGCCATACTGCCTGCATAGGCACGCTGCAATGCAGCTTCCAAAGACTGGGCAGCTCTTGGCTTAGTCATGCTCATCTGCCTTACTCTGCCTGAATGTACCTTAATGGCTTAGGCTGCAGTGTTTGCAGGTTTTAGACAGTAACTTTGTGGTCTCCCTGCTTTGGACTGATACACTGACCTCTCAGCTTGCATCATGCAAGGGCTTTTCATGGAGAATGAGCCCTCTTCCCCAGCCTGATCATGTCCAAGTTGGCATCAAAGATAATTTTCTGCACTTCTATCCTAAAGACAGTGGTAGTCCTGAATGTAGGATTTGAGGTGCAGCTGGCATCTTTCTGCTTCCTCCTCTCCTCATCCTTAGGTCCTTCTGACACAGGCCAGGCAAAGGTTGGATGGGGAGCACAAAAAGATTGCAGAGCTGGCTGGAGTCACCTCCATGACCTGTGTCTTCCATATGATGGAGAGCAACCAGAACACGAGACAGGTGTTTTATCATTTGTTTGTCTGCCAGCATGGGCAGTATCATGGGTCATATGTCTCCTGGTTAGCTGAACTGTGAAGTGTGTGCCCTGGCAGAGGCATGTAAGAGAGGAAGCTCATCAGAACCTACCTGTTCCCACTCAGCTGATTGTCGCAGGGCCTGTCCCTTAACTGACATGAGCACTAAGATAATTGGATATTCAGAGCAGGGAGGGGAAGAGAAGGGAAAGAAACTAGGCATCAAGATAATAATGATTTCCCCAGAGCCATGAAGGGAACTCAAAGGCTGATATCCAACAGCATTTCTTCGTCTCACTCTTACCACAGCATCGAGGATAAATAAAAAGCTGATGCTGCTTATCTTCTGTGGTCCTAGCCCCAATCCTGGAGCATCCCTTCCTGCAGAGAACTTGGCAGAGCAGGGTCAGGGTCAGGAGGGAGAATTGGCTCAAACCCTTTTTTCTAGGGGCTTGGAAGGACTCAGAGACTGGAAGATGTGGCATGGGAGTTGGCCGTAGCACTGGATGAACATCTTGACTGTGGATGGACAAAGAACACAGAGAAAACACAGAAAACTGGGATCTGCTTAAGTGTAGGCAGCAGAGATTCCTGCAGCCAGCAGAAATGGAAGTGGATCAGACAGAAATGCCCTGCACAATTAGTAACCATGAGTTGGCAAGGGGAAGATGTCTGAGCTTTTGAGCTTTTCACCCTGAAGCCATTCCTAGAAATATCCCTGAGGAAACACTATTAAACTGTCCTGTCCACTAGGAAGACCACCCCTTCCCCAGTGACAATGCCAGTAAGGATGGTGTCAAGGCTGCTTAGGACTGAAAGTAACAAAAGTGGCCTCTCCCTTAGTTCTTCTCTGTTACTGTGCTTCCTTTTCATTCTTTTGGAAGGATCTCTGTTACACATGAATTACTGTCACCTGCCAGATCTTGGGCTTTCTCTCCCCTGAATAACCAAACAAGGATGTGATGTCTTGAGCCCTGGTTTTCACTATGGAGAATAGCCTCTGTGAAGGGACTCTTGGGTGGAAGGAAGCATAAGCTTCCCCCGTCTGCTGAGGCATATGTTTCATAGGAAATCATTACATGCTCCTGGGACGACACTCTCTGCCACTTTGGAAGGTTATTGTGGAAGCTGTCTCACAGCTTATCAGGTCTGTGTCTGATGGCTAAGAGAGCCATGTCCTATTTCATACACTGGCAGTGTGAGAACAAGCAGACCTGAACTGGTGCTCTGTGTCCAAAGGATGGCTTCCCACAGGGCATGGAGCCCTGCTGAGGGGGAAGCTGATCTGTACCCAGCTCCCAAAATACTGCTATTAGTGCACATCCCAGCAATTCTGCAAACTCCACAAGCTGCCTGTTCCATTGCAGCTCTCTCTATGGAGTGTCTTCCCTTGGAAGGAATTTTAATCAAACTTGACTGAGGAGTGCTGCAAAACATGAGGAAGTAATTACAAATATGAATTTACAGCCTCCTGGAGTACCTCCCTCCTTCTCTCTCTTTGCATAGCGCCTGTGTTTACCCTGTTTCCTACCGTTACCAGTCTCATTCCTCAAGCCCTCCTCCGCTTCGCTGCCTCTGTCCAAACCCCATGTGTCAGATTTGTGACCATCAGTGCTGCCTCAGAGAGAAGGGCAAAGGTAGAGCCAGTTCTGGGTAAGATGGTGGCCCTCACTTTTTTCTGTGAGGCAATAATGAGCCAGCAGGAGGACAGTCCCAGGAGGAAGTTGAAGGTTCCCTGAAGGAAATTGGCTGGAACAGCCTCCCTGATTGTCTGCGATTTCCCAGCTAGATAGGCCCCAGGAGAGGGGGTAGGCTGTGGAGCAGGGTGGAATCAGCCTGGAAATCAGGATGGGCTGGATGCTTCCTCCATAAGGTGTTATTTTCTCATGTGTGCTGTTCTTGAGAGTCCTTCTTTTCTTTTTATTTATTTTCATGCATGCAGTCATTACGCTGGGAAGGCTCTTAGCTTGGCTGACTGCAGGATCCATTACCAGCACCTAGGGGTGGTCACATATTCCAGTGCCATTCACAGGTTGTGTACTGGCGTTGTTGGCTCTTGCTCCCTGATTCCAGGTTGTCCTTCTTTCGTTGCATGTGGGCATAGAGTGAGTCTGTGTGTTGCCTGTATGGAATGGAGAGCTTTCACTCCAGAGACTCTGAGCCTTTCACAGAAGGGAGAGTGAGGAGAATTGTGTGGGTGAGAGGCTAAGCCCAGTCCAGTTGCCTTGGGCAGGAATTAAGGGGCAAGGTGTGAACTGTGTGTGGGGGTAGCAGAAGAGCTAAGCCACTCAGTCACTTCTTCTCTCATCTTCACTTTGCTTTCTTCTTAAAGCAGTAGGAGAAATGGCTGGCAAGTTACTGGGCACTTGGAATTCCATGTGACTGTTCAGACAGTTGCCAGCCTGTGTAGGGATTAGGAAGAAATGTGAAATTTTTTTGTGGAATTTAGAAGAAATGGGTAAATTTGTATGGAGGACCCTTTACTTTGAACCTGTAGCTGCTTTTTTTTCTGCTTTTTTTCTGCTTTTTTTTTTTTTTTTTTTTTTTTTGAGGGTTATGCCCTGGGGATAATTTATTTTGCTTGGCCCTAAGGGGGCCAGAGAACCAGCTGTCCCAATGCAAATAGGGGAGGGAATTCCCTGCCTTTCTGGCAGGCACTGGTGCAGGGTTGAACAGAAGGCTCTGGAACCCCTGGGGTTGCTAAATGTGTGATTCAAATCTGAATTTGACTGGCTGGGACTCTCTTCTTCTGGATAGTCAAAAGAAACCAACCCCAAATGCTTTTCCCAAATCTGCTATCAAAGAGGCTGCTACCATGGCCCTACATTGGGCTGTTTGGTGATGAAGGAGAGAAGGGGGAGTAGCATAAGTACTCCCTTGGGATCCCCTCTTAAACTCTCATTTTCCTGTAACCACTTTCATTTTTTTGGCTAATTAAAGACTCTGAGCAGTTTTCAGCCTGTGGGGTTTCTTTTATTTGGTTCCTCAGCAATTAACTTTTTTACTGAACAAAGTTTTGATTGAGCTGGGGCCCATGTCTTGGTTTAAAATTTCTCCATAGCCGTGTGAATCCGTGCCCTTTCCTATCCCATCCAGGGCTCAGTGCCACCTTCTCTTCCATCACTGGTAATTCTTCCCAGTGCTGTGTTGCCTGCCTCTGTGCTTTCTTCTCCACCTTCACTCCCACCAAGACCCTTGTTCTGCAGAGAAAAGGAGGACCCAGCAGCCTTTTTGCCCCATCTTCAGAGGGCCAGGAACCCTGCTTGTTCCAAGTTGCAGAGGCTTCCCTCTGTTCAGAGGTTTTCCCATGACATAGTCACAGTGGGCTGGGAAGAACCTGAACTGCAAGACCAGCCTGTCTGTAAGCAGCTGTGCCAGTTCTGCTCTGATGTCTCAGGGTTTTTGTGGGCTCCCTTCCCTCCTTGCCTGGCGCCTAAGTCCTTTACCCAGCCCATCTGTCCCTTTCCTCACATCGGCTATGGGCCATGGGCTCCTAGGTTCCCTTCGTGGTCCAGGGACTGTCCAGGTGGGAGGCTGCCCACATGCCAGAATCACCTGGCCCAGAACTCACCTGCAGTGGGACCTTGCAGTGCCTCTGTGTTATCTGAGAGCCCATGCTCTGCTCTTAGAGCTGGTGCCTGTCCTCACCTGCAAGGGATTCCACTTCGGATGACCAAGGTCAGAAACCTGCACACTCAGCTGGAGGCATTGACCTCCTGTCCTGAAGGGCCTGATCTTTCTTACCTTGAGCTCTTTGCCAACTGTCCTGGCACAGCTAAAAGCACATCATGTACCTTGCTCTGCCCCAGCTCCTCCATCACCCCCCGCCATGCAGTGAAAAAGTGGCCACTCGGCTTGGAAACTCTTTGCCCAGCTGTTCTGGAACCCTGTAACCCCCTTAGCCCCTGTCAGGATAACAAGTGTTGGACATATTTGTTGTTTTGAGGATTAGTGCTTTTGTTGTTGTTGTTTTCCCTGAGAGCCGTTTCCTTTACTGCTGTGCGGTGGTGTAGGCAGCTGTCCCTTTCAATAAGGAATGTCAGCACCTCCACCAAAGTGCCGCCCCCTCCTCGGGCTGGTTTCACCCTCCCTCACCCCCCCAGCCCATTCCCTGTGGTGAGTGTGCCCACGCCAGGCAGGCACGCACGAGCTTTGGCTTGCTGGGGGAGCGCACCTGCAGCACCTGCACACACACGCCGGTGCTGGCGGCTGTGCCGGCACTGCCGTGCACGCTCCTCTTGGCACCAGCCAGGCTGTGGGGGTGTGTGCCACTGCTTCCCATCTGTCCATCCTCTGCCCTGCATGCTTCTCCTGGCATCAGCAGTCATGGGTGTGTGTGCCCCTGTGCTTCCTTCCATCCATCCATCCATCCATCCATCCATCCATCCATCCATCCATCCATCCATCCATCCATCCTCTCCCACTCACCCTGTCTATGCACACATACACAGTCGTGGGCCTGCAGCATGCTGCACCAGGCACTTCCACCCTGCACATCCAGCAGCATGCAGGGATCTGTATAAACTTTGTTTTAAAAGGGAAAATGTCTGGCTCAACAAAAGAAAAGAAAAAAGCAAATGAAACACAAATTAAAGCTGCCAACCTAACCTGTGTTCATACAGCAAACTTTCTATCGTCTGTAGAAAATACCCAACCTCATGCCCAAATGCTGGAGGTCTGAGACAGTTGGAGTGCAGGAGGGAGAGAAATCGTGGTTTCCAAGGACTGATTAGATGGCATGCCAAGTGTATTAAATTTTGCAGACATTTTAACAGCAATATGCTAGATAGTTGGGTGTCCCCTGAGGCTGCTGGATTTTTTATATCCTTCACAGAAGGTCAAAGCCCTCTTCTGCCTGCCCCCCTCCCTCTCTCTGCTGTCTCTCTTTCATTCCTCGTCCCTTTCTCTCTGTGTCACTGTCCCTCACACATACACTCTCTCTCTCTCTCTCTCCCTTATTTTTTTGTGCACTTTCTCCTTCTATTTTGCTCTGTGAATATAAAATAAAAGATCAGTCATTTGTGAGTTCCCTCATGAGTGGAAATTTGCACTCCCTGTGGTCTCCTCACACATAGATGGGTATGCTGGGGCTTTCCCCTCTCTTTTCTGCACTTTGTTTTGGGGAAAATATGTTTTCCTCCCATCACTCCCCAAACATCAGTGCTCTCCCCCTGCTCTTTTTTTTTTTTTTAATTTATTTATTTTTGTTGTAAAAGGAAAAAAAAAAAAGGGCAGGAAAAGAATCCATCTGGCTTATGAATAATTGAAATGGCTCAACTCTATTCCTGTTGCTGTTGTTTGCTCTTAGTTCTTCCTCCCCCGCCCCAACCATAGCATCCCCCCGGGATATGGGAGTTGGAGGTAAGGATGTATTGATTCCCTTGAGGGAGGTGGTAAGGGGGGTCAGCATGCAGCTCATGCCATTCTTCCAGAGCCCTGTCCTGAGGACAGTGTGTGGTTTGAGTGTCACAGGGGATGGGAGGGTTGCTTTTCCCTGTGTCCATGTGAGGCCTCCCCTGGCTGGCCCAGGAGTCATTCCCAAGGCAACTCCCAACAATAGTCCACAGTGCCATCAGCCTTTCTGCCAGACTCCGGCTGCCACAGCATGCCTCTCTGAAGTGGTGACAGATTTTGGTCTCCCCACAGCATATTCCTCTCTGCCTGCTTGCTCCAGTGCCTCAGAGACTTCCTGTCTCTCTTCCCCACTCCATGGCAGAGCTGAGTAGGATGGGGACCTGCTGTGCCAGCCCTCCCTGCAGTGCTCTGCAGCTCTCTGCAGCTTCTCTGCACAGCCAGTGCCTTCCCGTGGGTCAGAGCAGGGATCCCAGTGCTGATCCCTCTCCCACAGCTCTAGGACACAGCTGCTGGCAGTGGTGTAAGTCTACACTTCCCTCTCATCCTGCTCCCTGTTGAGCACTCTGAGTGAGGTTACGGGTTAAACTTTTAGAAGTTGTCATAGAAGTCTTAAAAATAGCATCCCTCCTTCCAGTTTAGGTTCTCCAGTGTGTGCTCAGGTTCTCCAGCTTAGCCCCAAAATGCTGGACCTGTTGCCTTTTCTGTTCCCAAGTGCTTGAGCCAGCTGGGGTACCCATGTGCCTGGCAGCCAGGGTGCAGCTTTCACTGTCTCTTTAAAACCATTTAGAGTAAAACCAAAGAACTTTAGGGCATTAATTCTGGATGAAGATGAGTCTCCAGATGACAGCCTGATCCATATCCTTCCCCACAAAGCAGCTTCCATTTTCCTCCTCCCTATTGCCTTCTGCCCACTCTCTCCTTCCCCTCTGTCCGTCTGTCTCATTTTCCCTGCTCCATGGAAAGGAGAAGCTGACATAAGGTGTTGAACCTTTAAATATACGCATTGAGCTCCTTTTTTCTGTAGTTAGTGGGCTGCCTCTGATGAGTTGTATGTTTTGAAGCAGGTATTTGCTGTGTGTATTTGTGTATACTTGGCAGGTGTTGGGTGTGCGTGGTGTGTTTTTGGGGGATGTTTGTGTATTGTTGGGGAGGAGTTTATATTTAGGCTCTGTTTTTTGTGGTTTGGGTAGGTAATGTATGTATGAACGAGATGTGTGTGTTTATCAAGCTGTTTGTGTGTGCTTTTATTCTGGCTTAGTGTTTGTTGTGTGGGCACATACCTCTATAATGTGCAGATTGTATGTATGTAGATTTGTGTATGTTTTTCCTTATGTGAGGCCAGTGGAGGAGTTTGGGCTTGACTCATAAGGATTTTCTGTGTTTTAGGATACACACTCTTTGTATTACATATGAGTTTTGTATGTAGTGTTTGTGATGTTTGCTAATTTCATTAATTCTGGTCTTTGGAGGGATGGGCTTTGGTGAGTCTTGTGTGTGTTTGGAATGTGTTTTTCATGACTCTGCATTTACAAAATTACAAGAACAACACTGAAAAGATGTTAGAAAAGCGATCAAGGAAAATAGCCTGCTGGAATATTCAGAGGTGCAAATGTCTCATTAGTAACATACTGGAGTGGGAGGTGTTCAGGGCCAGGAAAATTCCTACTGAGAGATATTTTTTTAAAAAAAATCTTTGTTAAAAAAAAAACCCAGGAAAAATCAGAAAAAGAAAAAAAAATGAGATTCAAATCAGGTTCATCATATATATGTAGATACGTAGGTCTCTTTCTAAAATGACTCCTACACATGATCTGAAAGTTGCATGTAAAATACTTGGTAACCCAACACTTGGTACAAATAATTAGATATTTAGATCTAATAAAACTGGTTTGATGGAGAAATCACTTTCTCCTGTGTAGATTTCCATTTGAAGGCAAGTTTCGTTCCTTGTGTTTGTTTTTTTCTGACAGTAAAACCTAGGGTTTGGCACCAACAAAAGATATTCCCTGTAAATATCTAAATATCTGTTCTCTGCCATAAACATTGAGAGATGTGCCCAATCATGTCAGAGGAGCCTATTTATGCACTTTGTGCTTTCATGTTACCTGCAGTGCACTTTGTGGGGAGGAGAAACGCAGCAAACTCTAAGCCAAGAGGGTGATTGCTGTCCCTGGGCAAAGCAGCCACATCCGCCAGCAAGGCTGTGCCACAGGGGCTGGGTGACGGCTCTGGGGCAGACCCCAGTCAGAAAGCCCCTTGCCAAGGGCAGCCAGAGGCCCTGGGCAAACACCAAAGGTGGGCAGAGAGCTGGAGATGCGCCGAGGATTGGCATCCCCAGCACAAGGTGTGTCCGGCATCGCTGCCTCTGGCTCCGTGTGGGGCACACTGTCAGCTGCTTCACTCTGGCTCCTGGAGCTACTGGGTCCCTGGGCATCTTGTTGCCGTCCGGGTTTGATGAGGAAATCCCCTCTTCTTGGGCCACCAGGTGAGTGGCCACCTTGGCACGGCAGTGGGGCCAGCAGCAGGGTCCCTGTTGGTAGCTCAGGCATTCATCTGCCACAGGGAGTGCTGAAGCAGACGGAATGATCTTCCCTGGTCTCATCCAGGAAAAAGTGTTGTCATGCAGCAAGTTGCCAGTTCTGCCTATTGATCATTGTTAACACAGCTTTCACCTGGAAGTGCCATGCCCTAAGCATTTTGAAGGACATTCAGCAAGGAGATGTAGGGTAGGCGCTCTCTGCAGGGATGGGATTCTCATCCATGCCCAAGCTGTGTAAATCCCTAAGTAACAGTACCATTTTCCTGAGGCTTTGAACTTCATTTACTCGAGTGTTGCTGCAAAAGGAGTCTGGCCCATTGCCTTGTGGAGGAGGTAAAATTAACACAGATAAACCCCAGTCAGCAGAGTGGAGTCTGTCTGCTTTTGTTCTCTGCTTAGGCCTTGTGGCACTGGGTGTGCAGGGCTGGGGCAAGGGGCTGTGCATCAGGTACAGCTGGGTGAAGAGTAATTTCCTGCTTCTCAATTAAAATGTTTCTATAAATATGTGTAAATTTGCTTTGAGGTAAATGGAGGCAACCATTCAGATTTTACACAGTTTTGAGTGTTCGATTTTAAAATAAAATTAAATTACAGTGGTAGTGACAAAGTGGTAAAAGCAGAAAGTTTTCATTTAGACAACAACCAAATTAAGTACTCAAAGGAAAATGGTGTTTCCTTCTGTGCATTGAACATTCTGTACAATACAGAATTAATCTGGATTTGTGAAAAGTTTGGCTGTTCCTTCATTTGCATTTTTCATCGCAAAAAGTTTTGGTAAAAACTGCAATTTTGCTTGAGTGGAAAGATTTGTATTTAAAATACTTTAAAAAATATGAGTCATAGTTTATTTTCCTGTTGACTTTCACAGCATTGCTAACATAACCTAGCATTGCATCTGCTGGGTTTTGGAGGGTTTTTTTCACTGAACTAAGCTAAGCAGATTTTGAATAGGCTAGGAAGGCTGATGTTGGGATGGAGACTTGTCTGGGAATGGGAGGGTGGGAGATCCTATGGCAATTGTCAGTTTTTAGTGCTATTGCAGCCCCTCTAAGTACCAGGCTTTAGTTACAGCTCACGGTCAGGATTGCTCCCTCCCGCAGAGCTAGGGTGCATGTGCATTGCTCCCAGGATGATGTGTGTTGCTTTTCCACACCTGCCCCTCCAAAAAGAGAGTGTAACCTAACACACAGTACAACATCTTTATGGAGGTGATGGGCTTATACGGAGGTGTGGGGGAGACTTCAGAGTGAGAACAGCGTAGCTGAACCATCAGTTTTAATAGCTTCTTTTAAAAAAATAGAAGAAATGAATTCACAGTCTTCCCAGAAGAACAAGATCATAGTAATTGGCACCTGGAAATGTCAGTCAGATTTCCCCTCCTTGTCTCCAGCACTTTGATGGTGTATTTGCTGCTGGATGTGACTTAAACAAAAAGTTAAAAAATTAAAAAATAAATAAAATAAATTTTAAAAAGCCTTTCCTTCATGCATATGGAGTTTTTGGGGGAAAAAAAAAAAGGTATTTTAATGCTTTCTATTAAATTGGGACTAAAAGTGGTGTCTTAATTTGCATTCATTAGCATATTTGCATATAGATCACTGAAATGGTGGAAGAGGAGAAGAGCCTATAAATGAAAATTCTTTTAAAGGTACAGGCATCCTTTTATTTATTTTCAGTCTCTCTCCCCTTTGCAAACCTCCTCTTGACAGTAGCTGAATGGAGTTTGCCACATGGAGTGGGATGCAGCCGGGAAGGAAGGCTGGTGGAACACAAGCAAGGGGTTTGTGGTGGACAAGTTGAGGTTTGGGTGCCTGTGGCTGTCTCCAAGTGCCAAGGACAGGCTGTGGTGAGGCAGCTGTGGCCCCGGCACAGGGCAGGGTCTGCTGCCAAACCCTCCACTTGTACCTTGACAGAGGCCAGTGACCTCCTGCGTGAGGAAAGCAGTGTGCCAGGCTGCTGCTTGGGAGAGTAAAGGTTTGGGCCATGCATGTCCAGTGGCTTGTTAAAGAGGTTGTGTGGCTCCTTAGTCAGACAGGAAAGATGCACTTGTGATTGAGGCCTGTTCCCTGGAAATCTGTCACTTGGGCTTTAATTTCTTTGCTCTGCTTTTACACACCTTCCCATACATTCTTTCCTGTGAAAAGATTTCTTTTCCCCATCTAAATCAGGCAGAAAGTTTTTATAGACTTCCTCAGGCTTTTCACTGATGTGCTTGTAGTCAGTTATAATAATAATAGGAACAATTACTCTTTTAAAATAAATTTCCCAGTTGTGTTTCCTTGTGATGCAAGGCACTTCCACACTACATTTTTTTGTCTTACCATGATGTGCTGCCTAGCTGCTACAAAAAGTAGTTTGAGTGGCTCCCAAGTGTTTTGTTCCAGACTGCAAATGTTTGTAAGCTGTGCTATAGATGGACCAGCCAATTTGAGATAAAGACTGTCATGAAGACAGATAAATCAATAATGAGAAACACTCCTTCCTATGGAGTTGAAAACCGGGATGAAAAGGAGGACTAGAAACATTCCATGAGGAGTGATGGGACCAAGGTGTGTGACAGGACAGAAATTGAGCATGGAAGAGCTTTTCCCAAGACAAAAATACAATGGGGACAGATTGGATGTTCCCATCAAATTCCCAGCCTTTGAGGAGAAATTAAGACAGTCAGCCAAGATAAAAATGGGAATTCAGGCTGCAGTTTACACTGACCCGTGCTGTTCTTAGCAGCTGTGATTTGATCCTGGCTACAAAGCCACTTAATGAGCTTCTAGACCATGTTGCAGGAGGTAATTCGGCTGGGCAGCGGTGTGCCAGGGTGCCCTGTTTGGCTCAGAGGGCTCTGGAGGCAGAGCTCCCCTTCTTGGAAAGTTTCCCTCCAGGGAATTGTCTGGATGTATTCTCCCTCTCTCCCACCCACGTACACACACATACCACATGCAGCACAGTGAAGACGAGGGCTGATGAGATGGGATGATGAGTGAGGAAAACAGACAGCCAAGGGATCAAGGGTATTTGGTCTGTCCTGGTGCCCAGTGCTGGCATTCAGGCCTCGACTTTGGCTTAGCTGGGAAGGGAACGAGAAGTCAGTTTGAAATTACTCAGGAGCGTCTGTGACCCAGGCAAGGTTGTGTGCTGTCCCCACTGCTGCTCCCATCTCCTGCTGAGATGATCCCAATGGCTGGAAAGATGGGGATGGCTCCGAGCACTCTGAGGTGTCCCTTAGGCTCCAGGCACTCCCAGCATCCCAGTGCTGGAGGCTCGGGAGTAAGGGGAGGGTGAGCAGGAGAGGCTTCCCGTGACAGGGCAGGTACCTGCTGGCCGTGAGTGCCGTCCCTGGCCTGTGTGGATGTGAATGGGGTTGGCACCGGGAGGGCTGGGGGCCGGGGGAGCCGGCGCTCCACCGCTAATGAAAATCGGAAACCGATTGAACAGCACAAGGTGCCCAGGCAGCAGGTTGTGGAAATGAGGAAGGGAAAGAGCGGGGAGGGGGGTGGTGTGTGCCTAATGGAAGCTTCTGCGAAGCGGATGTCGTATTGATTGCTGTGTGTCTATATTTATATATTATCAAGTATATAAACTTCAGCAGATGTATGGCGCATAGATAAATAAAATGCATGCTGAAAAATTAATGAAATGTACATGCAAATCCACCACCATCGATCACGCCAGCTGCCAGAACCAGAGGGGCTTTTTACTTTCAGGCTTTGTCCTTCCTTTCTTTCATATGCTCTCCCTCCTTCCCCTCTAGAAAAAAAAACCAAACCCCAAATTCCCCTACATGAGAAATTCCTCATACAGGACTGGATGAAATGTGGCAGGATTTTGTGAAGATCTCAGTATTTTGTCTGAGTGCTGCCTGCGAGCTGTTATGGGCAGAAGGCAAGGCAGTGTGGCAGTGCAGGTGAGGAGCTAAAAACTGAGAGGGTACTTGGGAGCTGGCAGAGTGGCGTTATGCCACGAGCAGACGGCCTGTGTAAGGGCAAAGAAGTCAGGGCAGATCCAGGCTAAGTGAAAAACATTTTTAAAGTGGAAGGCAACTGTTATTTTAGGGAAGTCACCCAAGAGCCTTATCCCTCCAGTCACTCCTCTGGTGGTGGCTCCAGGCAAAGTTAGTGGGACTGGGAGGGGCAAACAAACCTGCAGCGTGAGCTTTTGGGCTGAGAGTAGCCTGTGGGAGCTTTGTCACTGAATTCTGCAAGAGTGGCACAGTGAGAAATGTTCCTGGATGCATTTTATTCAGGGATAGTAGATGTCTAGGAGTTAAACGTGGGAATCTCCCTTTGTGTTAGGGACTGCAGCAAGTCCTGCAGGGCTGTGGGAGGCCTTGTTGGCTCATGGAGCTGGGAGAGCAGCTCACCTGGCTCCTCCCGGTGTTAATCCTCATCTGCCTGTGCTGCAGGTATATTTTGTTTGCCTTCTGCAAACTTTCTTTTAAGCTTTTCCTTGCTCTTCTCACAGAAGCAGAAAGCAAAGGACTATGCTCGGAGGGTTTGACTCCCTCTTTCCTAAGTGGACGCTTACCACATCCCCTCTCCTCCCCAGTGCTGTGCTGCAGCTGCCAGGGGCTGCCTGGGCACAGCACTGGGGCCCTGTACCAAGGTGGCTTGTGCCCCTCATCACCCAGCCTGAAAGCAGAAGCCAGGGCTCAAGAGTAGTGCCAAGCTCTTGAACATCATCCTCCGCTTGGGGCAGGGCTGGTTGGCAGCCAGGCTGCAGGATTGTTGTACACCCCCTGCCATGGGCTGTGACTACCGCCTGTGAGCCCCTGGAAGCCAAGAGGAGACCATCTGTGGGAGGAGTGGCTGGAGCTCCTGCAGGCACCCCGCTCCCAGGGCCGCCAGGCCTCACGGGGCACGGGCGGAGCGGGTATTTTTAGCCACTCTTTCTGTAGTTGCTGTTTGTTGTTAGCCGTGTCCCACTGTGAGTGGCAATGCTCCACACTCGCCAAGGGTCACCAAGAGTTTAATAGAGCAACCACACAGCTCCTCGGTGGTGCAGCTGGTGACTGACTCCCAGCTTTCTGGCAGTCTCTGCCGTACTCGTCCTGCTGCCCCAGAGCAGAGCTGTTCCCTCCCAGCTGCGCCAGAGTCCCATACTGGCAAGGCATGGGACCGGTGTCCAGGCGTGAGGGGGCTTTGCGCTGCTGTTTTGGGATGTCTGAACTGCAGCTAGGCACTAGAGCTCTCC
Source organism: Vidua chalybeata (assembly GCF_026979565.1). Lineage (NCBI taxonomy): Eukaryota > Metazoa > Chordata > Aves > Passeriformes > Viduidae > Vidua > Vidua chalybeata. The sequence continues at coordinate 8,097,557 of NC_071551.1, read as the reverse complement.
TTTACCTGCTGTTATTTCTTAGCAGTATCACATGCTTTCTCCTATTCGCTTTAGCCCCTGATTTCAGCACTTGGTTTTCGGTATGTGCTCCAAACAGAAACTGCAGGTGAGAATGCATCAGAGATTGCCTTCTTCTGCTTGTCCGGTGTCAGGTCAGGCTGTGCCAGTCCTCAAGGCAGAAACTCTGCCAGGAATGGGTTTCCTCAGTTTGGCTGACCGCATTTCATGTTGTTGCTGTGAGCCAGGCAAGAAATTAGAGGTTAGGGATGTGTTAAGAGCCCAGGCAGCTGCAGTGCGACTCCAGAGGTGTAAGATGGCATGTGGTGACCTGCACCAAAGGGGCTGGGCTGGCCTCAAGCCTTCTTTGCTGGGAAAAGAAGATCCCAAGCAGTGCTGGTGAGAGCCAGCCCCTCATTTGTCCCGTAGAGAGGACAGGGAGGTGTTGAGGGCAGGCAGTAGGCAGCCCACGCACAGCTCAGTTTTCCCCAGCTGAAGCCACAGAGCCGGGGTGGGCTGGGAGCTGCAGCTCCTCGCAGTGCGTGGACCTGGCTTCTCTCCCCACTTCCTCCAGAAGCCATGAGGGGAAACTAAGGGAGAGTTCAGATGACAATTAAAAAGCCAAAAGAAAACCCCACAGAAGATGAGCATCAAGGCAGTGCGTTTTTTTTCTTTGACACTTTCTTATTCTCCCCCTACTCTGTCTTCCTCACGGTGTTTCCAGGAGACTCTCTCGTCGGCTCAGAAAGCTGCGTAGGCCCATGGCGGCTCAACCTTTCCCTCTCCCTGAGCCCCGGTCTAATCAACCCCTATAATTTATGCAGAAAATATGATTTATATTTAATTTCACCACACTTGCATTGTTAATTTGAGATGTAATTAACCCGTCGCTATGACAACTAATTTCGTGATGCCGTAAATTACCGCCGTCTTTTCATCAAAATTCAGTTACTTTGGCTCCTGTGTGCAATGTACTGATGCAATTAGGTTGCTAAGGGCAACCCAAAAGTGTTCAATTTCTTTTGTGTATCTGCAGTGGGGTAGAAGCTCTCGTGTGTTATCCCAAAGTCCTGTTTTCTTTGGTAAAGAGCAGGGCAGACAACACCATGGAGGAATGTGCGTGAGGGAGATGGAGCGGAAGAGTGTCCTGTGCTGGGGTTTCCCTGTGTGAGCCTCTCCACCTCTCCATGTGTTTATTTTTCTAATTGTTTTAAAAGAGCCAGGCTCCTGGTCACGCATGACCCTGTTTGTCTTAAGCCAGCGCTTTCTGTCTTCTCCCTTCCTCTCTCCCAGGCATTCCTCCTTGATGGTTTGGGGAGAAATTAGGCAATGAGGGAACGCTTTCACTGCTGCTTTCATCCTAAATACCAGCAACATGCCTCAGTCCTTCCCTAAGTTTGTGTCCCTCTGAATTTGTGTGTGTGTGTGCAGAGAGAACTTGTTTATATAGATCTCCCCCCCTTCTTTATTTAAAACAAAAACCCTCTGTGTTGCTTTTGTCACGTTAATTCCCATTTTGCCAACACCAGGGGCCCAGGCAGACGAGTTACCAAGGAACACAAAATTTTAATTAGTGTATTTTAATCATTCAGGCTTTCCGAGCTAATCCACATACCCTAGAGAATTCCCGAGATGCAGCACTGCTCTGCTTTACCATTTATTGTTGAGTCTATTATAATTACTGTTAGCAGGTGGGGACTGGGAGATGTTTATTATGAGTTTTTCATCTTTAGTATAATTACCGAAAAAAACAAAATAAAAAGATGTTGGTGCATTTTGTTTTCCTAGAGGATTTTTTTTTTTTGAGGGGGATATTTTTCCCATCCCTTGCAGGCAGGTACTCACCAATTACTGCCTTTTTCTCTGTTTTAATTTATTTTGTTGATCACTGACTCACCTGTACTTTTTCAGAGTGGGAGCAGAAGCCAGTGGCCAGCACACTGCTGGAGTGAGTTTACCTAATTTAGGGCAAGAGATTAAGCTGGGACAGAACTAGACACGCTCAGGATTCCAGCCACTGTGGATGGGTAGAGTGTGCTAAGGAGGGACATCTCCACTTGAGAGTTTGTGTTTTGCTGCTTTGGTGCCATTTCTTAAGTTGTAGAGTTTCATCAGCGTGATTGATAGGAGTCATGAGCAGGGAGGAGAACGTGTCTGTGTGCAGTTGTAAGTGCCCAAGGGCCACTGCTGTATGTGCAGAAGTGTAGGTGGGCACCTTTGAATGTGTTTCTGAAGGATTCAGTGACAGGCACAGGGCTATGCACAACTCTTCCATGAGCAGAGCATGGTGAGGTGCTAAATCTTTGCTGCACAAGGAGTTTCCAGTGTGAAGAAGGAAGGAGGGTGATCACCTGAGCTCTGAAGTAAAATACTTTCATCAGGTGAGCTTTTTTATTCATCCTGGCCACTGCAGAAACAACTAACACTGCCTTTTGAAGCCAAACTTTTCTGTGTGATCCTTGTAACAAGATTCTGGCCTCTTGTTTTGCAGCTGTAGCTTATACCAGGATGAGGAGTGTCTCTGCCTGTGCTCCAAGACCAGCTTCTTGGCAGGCAGGTACCTTCTCAAGTACAAATGCCTGGGAAAGGAGTGAGAGGGTATGCACAGGCTGCAGGCAGTACTGGTCCCTCCTCTCTGTTGTGGCCTGATGAGAGCTGGGAAAGGTGAGTCAGTCTGATGGCATTAGTTCCCCATTATATGCCATGACATTAGGTAAGATTTTTTTTTTTTTTATAATCTGTGGAGTTCTCCAGGGATTTAGAGTCTCATATCCCTACACAAAACCCCTTCAGAGAGGTTGTGTTTTGGCTGCTTCCATCTCTGCCTGGTAACTTCTGCCTTGTTTGATGTCTGCTCCCATGTCATTTGAGAAATCAGCTTGTTTCAGACTATCCAGAAGCTAATGGGGCCCCCCTTGCCTCTGTTCCGCTGGCTCCAAGGGTTGAAGTCTGGACTGAGAAAGCTTAATTGAGACCTCAGAGGGATTTAAAAGCTGGGTGTGTTTTTAAGCCTCTCTTTATCCATATCGAAGTCTGCAGTTAGGAATTCCCAAACAAATTTCCATGTTCAGGGTGTTCTGTGGGAAAATGCCGTGCTAATTCCGGACAGCTCTTGTTAGGGACACCTCAGATCTGTACTGTGTGTTCACTGCCTATTCCCATCTTACAGCTGAACCAGAGAAATGACCCCTTTCTCTGTCTCACACTTAAAACTCTAATTGTAAACATTTTCTTCTCCTTGATGACGATTTTCAAGTTTTCCTGGAAAATTCCACATCTCTGCATGAGGCCAAGGCTCTGGCTGGGGTGAAACCAAGAAGGATTAATTTATAAAGCTCAGTAGCTTACACAGGAACTCTGTAATATAATTATAGCTTCTGTAAGAAAAGGCCCTGGAGTCGAAGAGGTCTGTAAGAATTGCATAGGATTGGGAAGAGTATTCTTTGAGGCCCCCTTGCCCCTGGCTTGTCCTTCCCCTTACTTTTAAATTCAGGACTTTCAGTGCCCCCAAGTGCCCTTTGCTTCTGAACATGTCTTTGGTCTTTGCTGCTGGTCTTCATGCTACCAGCTTGCCCCCTGAAACTGCTCCTAGGCTCTTCCAGTTGAGAGGGGCATCTGCTCCCGAGTTCAAACCTGCTGGCTTTGGAGTCCGTGTATCTTCTGGATTCATTATAGCCTCTGTCAGAGTCTGGCTGTCAGCAGGGACAGCTCCTGAGAGGTGTGGGGATATGCAGCTCTTCCTTCTCCTCCATTTATTCCCTACCAGCTCTTTGAGTTGTATTCCTCCTGCTGCAAAGAGGAAAACTCTTTGTGTCTCCTCCCACACCTTCCTGCATCCTCCCCAGATGCTGCCATCCTGCTCTACTGGGCAGCACCAGCTCTGGGTGAGACAAGTGCCTAGAGTGAGCTCCATTGAAACATCCAGGCCAGCTGGGGACAGATCCATCCCCAGGGAGACAGTGCTGAGAGCCCAGAGCTGCAGGAGGAGGCTTTTCTTCTTGATTTCTTCAAACTTTCCCACCCTGGCTGCGGCTCTACAAAGAGGCCCTGGCCCCGTGCACGGGGCCTTCCGCATGAAGGGGTCTCGCCAGCTCCTCTTTATTGAGTCTTCAGGCGCTGGCAGGACACTCCATTAAAAAGCCATTTGCTTTTGTGTCCCCAGGCCCCCAGCCGGCTCCCACTCATGTGACACTGGCCACAGTTGTAAAACAACAACACAAATAGTTGGCAACTACTGAGGGTTTTTTCAAACCAGGGTCGTCATAGCAACTTCCCCCAGTCAATCACTGGTGAGGCAGCCTGCCAAGGGGTGCTCTGAGTGGCAGGGCAGCCCCGTTCCAGAGGAGCCCTGAGCAGGGAGCTCTCAGGGATCCCTGTCACCAAGACTCATCAGCCTGCTTCCTACGTTAGTGAAATGCAGACACCTTCACTGTGCAGAGCTGGCACAGGAACAGAAGACATCTAGTCCTTCATCCCAGAACTTTCCTGAGCTTGGACCCAGGCTACAGGGTCCCTGCTCTTGCTGGCAGAGTGCCATTGGGAGAATCCCTCGGCACCTGGCATCCTGCCAGAGGGGGCATCCACAGCTCCCCCCAGTTCGGCACAGCGCCAGGGGGCATCTGAATCCCCCCCATGCATGGCATGTTGTCACGGGGCATCTGAGTCCCTCTGCCCGTGGCGCTGTGCCAGGTGGATCAGAACATGGAACACTGTCCTTGCAAGTGGCTCCATGCCAGGTCTGATCAGCAGTATTGACCACTGTTGTGTCTTGCAGGATGTAGGACCAAGAAGTGACTTGGCACTTCTTTAAACTCCTGGTTTTGCAGGAGGATGCGTGAATCCCACAGGTTCTTGCATGAATGAAGGAGGTGGCACAGCTGGAAAGAGACAGCAGTGCTTAGCAAGAGAGCTCTAAGTCACACCTTTCTGGTGGCATATGGTTAAGGAAGCAGGAAGGATCCCACCCAGTGGTGCAGGGTCCAGCTGCCACTGGGAGCAAGCAAAGGGAGGATCTCCTCTGCTCCTCCCATCCCATCTCTTCTTGCCTTTGGAGAACCTCAGTGCTCTTGGGCTCTTACAGCTCTGCTTTTATGATTCTGTTGGCTTTCCTTGTATGTCCTGAACACTTCATGAGTCTTGTGAGCCACTGTCCTAGACTTAGCCTAGAGCCCATAACTGGGCAGTGCAGGTAGCCAGTTTTGGCTGGACTGCTCCCACCTGTGGAGATAGTGATGCCCTATGCTCCAAAAGACAATACTGGCTGTCACTGCTGTCCCATGGCAGGGTTTCTAAGAGAGCAGACCTCAGGCTGCCGTTGTTGTCGTCACATCTCTCTACTTGAGGATCCCTGGCTGCCTTGAGTGACTCCTGGAGGAGAGGAATGTTAAAAATCCGCTCTTGTAGTAAGTTGGCACCATATCCAGCCACCGTCTGCTCTGTGCCAGGGCTTAGTAAAATGTTGGCGAGGACTGCAGCTCTGTACTCAGGCCCCCCCTTCCCCTTTTGTCTCAGTTGGTTTGGCAATTGCATGGTGGTAACACAGCTCAGGGTGGCACAGGAGCTTTGCTGCCCATATGCAGCTGGAAAGTGAAAAGGCAGAGCAAATGATAAAGGGAAATGGAATGTGAGGGTCTGTGGCAGCAGGCCAGGGGCATGCCAGGCGTTTCGCTAACCCTGGCACATTCACTGTGGCCGGGGAGATGCTGAGGATGCATGTGCCCCATCCCGCGGCTGGAGGTGCCAGGATGTGTTGCTCCACAGGTGGCCGGATCCCTTGGCCGCTGCTGAAGTTGGGATCTGAGGGGGCTCACGAAGGCAAGTGAGGAGCTGCTAGGCTCTGTGCAAATCCTATTTGTTGGCACTCCAGTTACAAGCATGGTAACTGTTGGCTGGGGCAGGGAGGAGGGATGCCGGCTCCTTCACTTTGTTGCTTTGCATCTTCGTCACTCTGTCTCAGTTCTCTCATTCATTTGTTCTTAATTATTTGTTAATTTCCTTCCCTTCTTCCTCAATTTGTTCTCTCAGTCATCTGCTCTCTTGTTTGCTTTTTCTTTCCTTTGTTGCTGTTGTTTGCCACCTAATTTCCTTCTTTCATTCCTGTCACTCTTAGTTGTCCTCTCTCATTCCTTCCACTTTTTTCTCCTCTTCCCTCCCTCCTCCCCTGGGCATTTTCAGTATCTGTGGCTTTTTTCTGGTGTTGTTTCTAATCCCAAGTGAGTTGATTTCCTTCAGAGACACCTCACTATTCCATGCAGAGCTCCTCAAGCTGCTGCCCCTTTCGTGCTGCACTTGGCAGGTGTCCTTTAGCTTTGGGCTTTAAACGTTGAAGGTGGCCTCAGTGAGCGAACATCTCATGGGGCTGACATTGAGAAGGGAAGGAGAGAACCACACTCGCATCCTGCCCTGAGCAGAGGTTCAAGGCCAGGGAATGGCGGTAGCTGGCCCTGCTCCTCGCCCTTGTGGGGTGCTGTGCTGGATGTGGCCCTGGCAGAGGAGGGATGAGGAGGTGGCAGAGCCAGGTCTGTGACCTTCACCTGATGTGTACGTATGCAGGGGCGTGGGAGGCCCTGGCTGGCGGGGTGGGCCTTGGCTGTGGGCACACCTGCACGTGCTGCTGAGCTCATCTGTGCTGGTGCTGAGGTGCCAGCACCTGCCTCCAACCCGCCTCCGCTCCCGCTTCCCTTGCCTGCCTTCCTGTGAGCAGATTCTGGCGGCTGCGGAGCGCTGAGCCGCAGCTTGGGCTCCCCACGCACCTGCCTGCGCGTGCTGACGCCCGTGCGGAGGTGTGTGCCCGCGGCCTGCCCGTGGGCCCGGGTGCTGCCTGTCCTCCAGCAGCTCCCACACGCGCTTGCCGTCCTTGGCACACATTTTGGGAAGGCACATGCCTGTGCACATCTGCACTCACATGTCGCCGGCACACACACCACTCCGACATGCGCCCGGGCTGCCTCCCCTGTGCGCAGGCTGCCATGTGCTTTCCCATGCGCTCGGCTCACATGCTGCCATGCAGTAAATTATCTCCCCCCTCCGCAACCCACGCCCCCTCCCCAAAACCCAGGCCAGCTAAAGTGCTGTAACATAGTAGCTGCCTGAACTTCGATTCAGAGGTTAATATCAAAATCTGGAGCGGATTACCTAAAAATTACTTACAACACCATTAAAATTCTGAACTCTTTTTGTTGTGGCTGTAAATTAATTTAAAATGTCAGTTTTTTTGAGAAATCCAATAAGAAATTGAGCCAGCGGAGCAATCTGTAAACTGTCTGGCACAGAGGAAAGTGTGTCTTTTCAATCGACAAGAAAAAATATGGGGCTTAACTGGAACCATATGGTAGCGCACTTGAGAGAAATCTGCTGAAGAGGAGGGAGGGGAGGGGGAACCCAAGCAGGCAAGAGCAGCAGGAGAGCTGGCGGCTTGTGTGGGAGAGGAGCTGAGGCTGCCCGGTGCAGGGACCAGCGAGACAGGTGCATGGAGAGGACAGGCCCTGAGGAGCAGGGACAGCTCTCGGCTCTGCAGAGACCCGCACGCCAAGGCATCCCGGGCGGAAAGCAGTGGAGCTGTTCCCAAGCTCATCCCGCAGGCATGAGTTGGTGTGAAGGGGCATTGTGTTTGGCAGTGGGACTCTGTGAGCTGGATAGGGGACACAGAAGGGCTGAGCAGTGAGGGCAAGTGGGAAATGAGGTGTTTAAGTGCATTTTCTGTGGTGTCTGTGCCCCTTGCTGGCCCACAAGCCTCCTGCCACCCAGTTCCTTCAGCAGCCTCCCAGTGCAGCCCCTCTGCTGGTTGTCCCCCTTGCCAGGAAGTGTGGATGGCATGGATGAGGGGTGGCTTCTTAGCTCTGACCCAAAGGTAAGGTGGGAACTGGGAGGCTGTGGGGAAGGGCTGCCACTCCACATCCCCTGCCCCAGCCCCCTCTCCTTTGGCTCAGATCCTCACAGCATTTCTTGAGCTGGTGAGAAACCCAGCTTCCCCTCTGTGTCTCCTGCCTGCCGACATGTGTTACCCATTAGGCCTTAATTTCAGAAGATTTACAACACATTAAGTAATTTGTAGGTTATTTCAACTTTAATCTGCTGAAGTCGAGAAAATCAAAATTAAATTCAAAACACACGGATCTTCAAAGTACTGGGATTGGGGATGGGAGGGGGTTGTTTACCAGCCCTTGCTTGTCTCTTCTCCAGTGTCACTGCCACAGTGTCTCTTGCCCCACCACAATGCTGCCCATCCACCACCTTTGCTGGTAGCAGGGGTGATGACGGCCATAGAGGTGAGCTTCAGGAATCTGCTAGTTCTGGATGAGGGGTGTCCGTGATCACTGAATGATGTCTTTTGGAAGTCCTCAGACTGATTGACCGCTTCCATGGCACAAGAGGGAATGCCATGGTCCTGACAGTTTCTTTTCTGTCTGTGATCACGTCTGTCATGAGCTTGAGTGGCAGATGCACAAACGCTCCCTGGGCTCTGGGGCCAAGGACATTACCTCTCTGTCCCTCACTTTGCTGTGCTGGGAAGAGCACCATGCCTTGTGAGAGTGGGTTTGCTGAAGTTGTCAGGCATTTAGATGCTATGGAAAGGGAGGCTGCCAGCCCAGAGGAGCTAAAACAGAGGTGGGGACCTGGGGACAACTGCTGTGACAGGCTTTCCTGCTTCTCTTCTACATTTACTGGCCAAGGGCATTTGTGCCACTCTGTCCCTCTTCCTGTATTCCTCTTGTATTCAACAAGTATTCCTCTTGCTGAAAAGGGACTTAGTCCCTGTCACCTATTCTTCTTCTTCTGTCTGCAAGTAAGATCACAGGAACCCCATCCATGTTGTACATCTGTGGCTGGAGAATCCCTGTGGGATTTATCCAGCATTTCCATGAGCGTCCTACCCATAACAGGATCAGATCATTGACAGCTTTCAGAACAGGTCTGAAACTAGTCTAATCATTCTTTTCAGTGATTAGAAAAGCCAAAGCTAAGATCTTCCTTAAACTCTTGGGGTGGGATAAAGAACTAGTTGAATCACAGAACTGGGAGTCTTTTCTGATGAACAGAGGCTGTTAAGGTGTTATCTTGGGGCTCAGGAGATCTAAGATTTGTCTCAGCTCTCTACAATGCCAAGTTTTGTGTTGATCTAAAACAAATCTCTTACCCAGTTTGTGCCTCAGTTCTCTGCCTGTGTAGTGGAAATAATGCTGTTGGAATAAAGTTGGTAGGAAGGATGTACTGGGTGTCAAACTCTGCCGTACTGAGGAGCTGGGCCTGGTGTGGCTCCTGGAGTCCCCAGGTGGTCTCAGTGCCTCAGTTCCCCCATGTGTGCAGGGGAAAAAAAGACTTTTTTTCTCTCCCTGGACTTTGATGAATGGAAAGTGTATGTGTCACAGCTCTGCTATTTCACACTGATCTCTCCACCCACATCCCAGACAGTTTCCGGGTTCCCAGCCCACCAAATCCCTCAGGCATCTCTTCAGGGGCCCTTTCCTCTTCCAGTTGAGTGCTGCCTTATCCCAGAGCTGGGTGGCGGGGTGCAGCAGACATCCCATTTGGGAGCAATCCAGAACTGCTGAAAGGCTGAGCGTGCTGACGAGTTGGTTTTTGTGCGTCCCTGCATTGCAAGGGTGCGCAGCCCAGAGCTGACTTTGTTGTCTTGACTGTCTGTGAGCCAGATCCCCTGGAAATTGACTTTATCAGGAAATGTGTCATTGAATTGCACTTAGGGAGACAAGCACTTTTGAGGGTGATGTCCCCAGTTCTGCTCCAACAAGGAATCTGGACATGCAGGAAGCATGTTATACTTCATCTGCATCTGTAGGTTTTCCTGCTTCAGGCCTGAATACCTGGCTCTGTCCATTTCATATTCTTGCCTGTGCTGGGAATTTTTTATCAGTACCATCACAGATTTGTATTTTCTCTGAGATTATACTTCACACGCCTTACACAGCTGCTCTGACCTGTTTAAAGGGGGTAGATGTGGATACAGATGTGGTGTGTGACTCTGTGTTTTGTACAGACCACTGGGCAGCCATCAGAGTAGTAACTTAGAGTCCCTTTTGATCTGGGTTGGTTTTAAACCAGATGTCAAAGCACGTATGCTGTAAAACAGAAATTGTTTCTGTAGTCTCTGCAGAGTTCATCTCCTGGGTCTTCTCCTTGCAAGGAGGAAAGAAAAGGATTTGTGTAGAGCAGTTTTCTGTTAACCCTTATGAAAAGTCTTGTGTAAAAAAAGGTTAAAATTTATTTTGATATGTATTAGCTGGTCAAGCTAAACCCTGGAGAGCCTCTCAGATTCACGTTAAAGGTACAACCTGTGTTATCCACACAAAGCATGTCTCTGTTGAACTAGATGCCAGAACTGGTGACTTCATTAAGACACAGATTTCACTTCAGTTTTAATGGTGTCAGGAATCTGCTGTCTTTCTTAGTGCTGACTTATCCTAACACTCTGAAAGTTAAATAAAATGTTTCTACCCACTGCTCACTGAGCTACAGGTGGTGGTGAGAATTTTTGCTTCTTTTTTCTAGGGAGTGCTGGACCTGGAAGCATGCAGGGAGATCTTCCCCCAGAACTGGAATACCATTTGGCAGTTAGTCTGGATTATGGGGCTGAGACGTGCTTCTGTTACTACCCAGCCCTTTTAGCTTTCTCCCACCCCCTGCTCATGACTGTGTAGGCTGATGTGCTGAGTTGATGAAGGTTTAGAGAAAATTTAAGGATCCTGTGTTGGAAAATGTTATAGTGGAACAAGAGCACACACCCTGACAACCATGATGCCATTTCATTCAGGTCTAGTGCTCTTAATCCTCTTGTAATGATCAGCAAAAGTTCAGACTTTATGCAAAGTGAAGCAGAATTAATTGCCCTTTTCAAGCAAAGGGGAAATCAAGTCACAGGAAAAGTTACATGAATAATTTTCAGGTGTTCATGAGCCTTTGGCAGAGCAGGGAGTGGTGCTTGAGCACCCACCTCTCAATCCTGTGCTCTAACTTCTAGATCAAACGTTCCCAGACTTTTTTCAGTGGATGGGAGGCAGCTGAATAGAGAGTTGGCCTGATTGATGCCCTTTCTGTACATAATCACAGAATCTCCCTGTGGCAATTCCAGCAATTGCTTACGTGGGAGGTAATGGCAGGAAAATACTCTTGGTAGGATTTGTATGTGCTTTGTGTTTGCTAAACCTGATCTCCTTGAAGTCCTAGAAGTTTGACTCAACACTTCAGTGCCAGCAGAATTGACCCTAGTGCTGGGCAGTTTTGCAAATTTGTGTCTTCTCCGTTGCTTTGAAAGCATGTGGGAAGCTGAGGGAATGAGGAGGAGCCACCCACAAAAGTCACCTTTCCATCAGGTGATATTCCAGGGCAAGTATCAAACACCAGCAGCTGGGAACCTCTGCTTTTAACACTTCTGCCTTTGGAACATGTCTTCTCTTGTGTCCTTAAGCATCTTCCACTCTAAAATACGTTCATCTTTGGGTCTTCTGCTCATCAAAGGGTGCAGGGCAGAGGGAGGTGCATGTTTTCCCCCAGGGACAGCACAGCCTGTGCAGTGTCAGGTGAGTGGTACAGCTTGGCAGCCTCCTGCCTCTGCCATGGGCTTTGACCAAGTCTAAGGTCTCACAGCTCACATGGGTGTGCTCAGCAGTGCCTTTGAACCAGCTGGCCACAGTGTGAACAGCACAGACTCTGGTACAGGCTGATTGCCCAGGGCTCCATTCAACTTTTCTGAAAGGTTTTGCTGCCAGAGCTGCTCAGCCTGAGGTACTCAAGAGAACTGCAGTGTAGACACAGCCTTGGTGACTTGCTGTGCCCTTTTCCACCCTCTTCCCCTCACTGTCCTCTGTGCCTTATGCTTGAGTGGACAAAAAGATAGTGCATGCTGTAAACAGTCATTCACTTATTTTGGCTGAGACTGAGATAGGTAATTTGTCCAGTTCAATATCCAAGGGCACGTGGGAAAGTTTGGGTGTGCTCTTTCCCAGTCTGATGGTGTTTGGTTCAGTATCTTTGGACCAAAACCACTTCCTGGCTGAACTGCTAAGTTTGAATGAGTTGTGTAAGTGGAGAACGTGAACCAGGAATACCGAGCTGGGCAGTGATGACGAGATCCCAGTTCAGTACATCTTATATGAGCACTTCTTGAAACTTCAAGGTAGTGTGACGCTTCCTAAGCACCATTTGTAATTGCAAAGAGAACAAGAGAAGACTGACATTGGTAACTCCTGAGGCTTTTGAAGGATAACAGAATATCTTGCCCAGAAAGCACAAAAGGGATCATGAAAAACTGCTTCTGATACCTCTGCTGGTTGGGCTGGGGAGGGATGCAAGCTGGAGGGGCTTGATGTACAGCAGGAAGGAGGCCTCGGCTCATCCGAGCGTGCCAGGCAGGTAGCTGGGTGCCCTGTTTCTCCTTGGTGTCTGCCAGGCTCCGAGTCCTGGTTCACAGCTCCCTGCAAGCCAGGGATGGAGGAGATCCTATGAAAATGATGATATGTGACAATCAGTCACAGCAATTAGTGTTTTGGTTAACAGGCCTTTTTTGTTTTCTCTCACCCAGACAGAATGTCACAAATAAATCCTCGCCTGCATTTGCATATTAATTGGATCGGAGACGTCAAGCATCTTTCATTAAAGAAAATGATCTGCATATTTGGAGACATAAAATAGTTATTTTGATGGGTTTTTTTCATAAGATCAGGGGGTGGGGGAGGAAGGTGATGGGAGCAGTGGAAATTGAGGTAGAGTGAAGGCAGAAAAAGCAGCTTTTGTGGTTAACCCCTTGTGGCCCAGAACTAGCTGGTGCCCAAAGCAAAAATAATATAAATAAATAAATGGTGGGTCTCAGAGCAGCTTGTAGAGCACTGCACCATTCTCTCCATAGCTTTGTTCTTGAGGCCACAGAGTCGCTAGGTAGCCACAAACACACTTCCAAAACATCTTCCCTTGTCTACTCTGTCCAGCCACAGAGCTGGGTTGTTACAAGGGCCCTCCTTGTCATCTCTGTTTCCTGATAGCACCTTGGCCATCCTAATGGCTGCTTCCTCTCAGGCTGTGCTAGTATTAGGCCTTTCAGATGGCAGGGCTGCAGGATCTGTGTGCAGTGGGTGGCCTGTGTGCCTGAAGCAAGCAGTGATGATGGGAGGCGACCATGTGCCTGGGAGAACACCCTGGTCACAAGGGAGGGGGATTGTTATGCTCAGGTCCCGCTTCCGTTACTCCCAGCTTAGGTGAGGGAGGTGCCAGAGGGCTGGGATGCGTTGGTTCCACAGCTGTGACCTTCTTCTCTCTTTCTATGGACTCTTCTGATTCGAGGAAGGGGTAAAAATTTCCCCAGTTCAAGTCAATGGTGGTATACGTGGTCGATAGGAGAGTCCCCTCCTTAACTCCTGGATTTCTACCCCTATGCTAGCCTTTGGTACTTTTGGCAGCAGCCCAGGCCAGGACGTAAGGAACTTGACCCTCTACTTTGGAAACTGACTGAGGAATTTCTGTAGGCAGCATGCAGTGGCTTGAGATGGATTTTGGCTAGGACGCTGAGGTTAACACTGCAATGGTTCCAAGGGTACATTCACATGAATGTAAAGGATCATGTTATGGCAGATCAGCAAGTTGCTGCTTGTTAGCTGTGCTGCTGTGGGACTCTGAGAACACTACTTGCCAGTTGCAAATTCCAGGTAAAATGTATTTGCCTGAAACTGATGCAGACATGGATTGAGGGACTGGCTTCTCCTTTGCAAGTTTCCACAGCATTGCCGAATGCCCTTGTCCACCTGCTCCCACAGAAGACTCCCTCCCTTGAGTCCAGTCCTATCCTTTCCAGCCAGTCTAATGATGTGGACCAAGGTCTCACCAAGCTCATTTCACTGAGGTGTCCCTAAAGACAAGTTGCTCCAAACCAGCAGGTGTGGCAGCAGCTTTGGTTTTACAGGTTCCCAATCCCTTTATCTTCAGAGCTGCCCTCAGGAGTCTCAGCTGAGTATTGCAGAGGAACACAATCTTGGGATTCCCTGCCCAGTGCTGAGGATGACAGGAGCTGGCAGCCTCATCAAGGCACGGCAGAAAGTGTCCTCTGGCCCCAGCACTCTTGGAGAGGAGCCCATGGAGAGCTCCCTGCCATTCCTGAACAGTGGTTTGTGTGGCACAGCTCTAGCTCCCCACAGAAATGCTTCCTGGGGCTGAGTCAGGGAGAAGGTGGAGAGAGCCAGGTGCGTTTGCAATCATGGCACATCACCTAAGTCATGCTTTGCTTTATTCTACTTTTAAGAGCTCATCCAAGTCAGAAGGACCCCTGAGGACATCTGCTGGGGTCAGTTTTTGGGATTTTCCACTTTTGTGCATTAGAAAACAGGGAATTTGGTTCAGAAACCCATCTGCCTTTTAGGCAGAGCATGGTGCTCACTGTGGTACAGCCTGGCATGAGCAGATCCCTCTGAGGCCGTGTTTTCCTGGGGGAGTTTCCCCATGTGCCAAAAGCAACTTGGTCTTGAAGCTGAGAGTAAGGACAAAGCAGAGGCTCTGGTTAGACAAGTACTCCAGAGCTGTTAGTAATGGAGTGTGGGGGCTGCTGGGGTAGGTTTAAGGAAATCAGATGGGAATAGATGAGAGATAATTTGCCTTATCAAAGTGCAAGGAGCAGGTCTCTCTGGGCTTCTGAAATCACTGCCAGAAGGTGGGGAACGCAGTGCAACCCAGAGCATGTGAGTGCTGGTTTGGGGCCCAGCTTCTTTTCTTGGCTTTGCCATGACCCATTTAACCTTAAACAAGTCATCAAGAGATGAAATCACCTTTCTCAGCCTTGATTTCCCTTTGCCTGTCTCTGATATTTTAGCCCAACTGCCTCAGGCTGTCTCATCCTCAGAAATCACCTGGTGCACAAGGGGTCAGGTGTAATGGAGCAGCCATAAAGAAGGGTGCAAGGTTGCCTTTCCTCTGTGCTTAGAATCTCTGCAGGAAAGGCTTTGGCACATGATAAAATCTTCAGAGCACTCTTTAGTAGGAAGATTCAGCTCCTGGCTCCAGAGAGCTCTGTCCTCTGATGATGAAGGGACTGTGTTTCACACCCCTGTACTGCCTTATTTTGCATAAAGGCCTGTAATTAGCCATGATTCCTCTCTTTACCCCACACATCAAGGCATATTGCTGGGTTTTTTTTCAGAATCCTGATCCTAGGAAGCCATCAGTATCCAGGAAACTTTATCACACACACTCGAAATAACCCAGAAAGCTGCCAGCCCCATATTAGGGAATGAATCCCTGTCAGAAAGTAAAGTGGATGCAGAATTTATTGACAGGCTACTTTGAGTGCAGGCAATTTGTGACCCAGCCCTTTCCTTTACCTCCACCCCTCCCCATGAACAACAACCCAAAACCCCTCTTCAGTCCTTCAGCCTTTATATTTAGCATGTCTGGGTCCCTTGTCTCAGCTCCCAACATTCGCAGCATGCTCAGGAGCCTTCCTAAGGGGACAAAATACAGCTGTGGGCAAGGAGGTCAGCACAGTGTCCTCCCAGTCTGCCCCACATCCAGTCCTCTCCATTGTCTCCGGTAGCTCAATACAAACAGGGAGAGAAACAACAAAAACAACAAAATCCCAACACCATCCAGCCTACAAGTTCTTTTCCTGAGCTCAAATAATGACAGAGGGTTGCTGTCCTCATTGCTCCAGTGCAAGGCAGGATGAGTTGGTGGTTGGAGCAGGAGGTGGATGAGAATGAGCTCCTCATTGGTTCTGCTGGGGACAGGACATGTTAATTTTTAATGACTAAGTTTCCCCATTTGTAAATCTCTACCATCACTGCAGCTTCCGAAAGCCTTTCATGTCTACTGGTGAATTCCTGGAGAGGTTCATAGAGCTTCTGTAGTTTCTGTTGGGAACTTGAAGCAGGGATTTGGGATACTTGCTTGTGACTTTTAACAAAAGGATTTGTTTATGAATTTCTTTCTGCTCTTCCTTATGAGGAAGGAGAGGCACTCAGGAATATCATCTGTGAGGTAGCATGGGCTTAGGCATGAGTTGCTGTAGAGATGTGAAATGTCACTGTACTATATATGTATTAGGATCTAGAGAAAAGAAGGGAAGTGTAGGATGTGCGTTAGCAGTTGAATTGCACACGGAAATTTTTCCCTTGCAGTTCTCATGGGAGGCAGGTATCTCTCAGGCTTGTGCTCTACCAAAGCACAGAAAGGTTCAGTGTCAGACCATGGCCACCAAGAAGCTCAGAGGCTCATCTCTGAGGACAGGATTGGTTTGAGGATAACTGTATCTCTCCAAGCAGGAGTTTGTAGTAGAAGAGGGTTTGGTGGTTTGTGGCACATTCAGCTCAGCAGACAGGAACTACAGATTGTCTCTTTGGCACCTGCTGTCCTTTAGCAGTCGGACGGCACCATCAGTCATATCCAGACACCATCAGGAAATTATTCCCAATCAATTATAATTGCTCTTCACCTACTTCCTGTATAAATCACTGATGTTTCACTGCAGATGCCAGTGAAACCAAGGAACAAGAGTCTCTTCCCTCGACTTTCTGCCTATGTCTCAGGCCCACCCACTGAGTTTCTAGGGATGGCCCTGCCATTCTGAGAAGCAGTCAGTGATTGGGATTTAAAAGCACTGGCATGTTTTATTGCCTCTGGAACCTAGGGACAGATGGGAGGAGGATAGTGTGTGCTCCTCATGTCTCTGTGATCCACAGGAAGGTGGGGAGAGGGGCTGCAAGACAGCGCCCACACCTCCAGCATTCAGATGGCAGAGGTTTCATGCAGAGGCAATGGAAGCAGAGATCTCATTAATGCTGGATTAGGTCCTCGAACAGCCTTTCCCAGTGGGATCCTGGGTGGAGTTTACCAGACAGGTGTTCTCACTTTCTTATTCATTCTTTTTCTCCATCCTCTCTTTATTTCCTCTTCTTCATCTCTTCCAGGCTTGTTTGTGTGCTTAGCAAGGAGAGGGACTGGTGTTCAGAGCTGGATTTGAAGCCTAGTAAAAGACCTGCTAAGGCAGGCGGCACCTAATGCTGTTTGATTTTCATGGTATCAGAACATTATGAGCTCTTCTTTTGAAATCTCAGCAATGTGTAAGATGGAATGAAACACCTTTGGGGAAGGGAAGGTCAGAGACTGAAATATCCTTTTGGAGAAGGGCAGAAAGCCAAGCTGGAAAGGCGAGATGCATGGAGACTCTGGAGGGGGCAGAGGAGTGGGGTGAGGGTGGTGAGGAGGGATGCCAGGAGGCCGAGGCTGGGCACAGAGTGGGATTGCGTGCGCCGCTGGAGCCGCGCCAGCTCAGATCCTGTTTGGCCGGAGTGGCGAGGATGCGTGGCCGTGGGTGGGTGGTGGTAGGGAGCCCGGTCAGGTGGGAGCGCGCTGGGGCAGGCGCGGGCGGGCGGC
Organism: Vidua chalybeata; assembly: GCF_026979565.1. Lineage (NCBI taxonomy): Eukaryota > Metazoa > Chordata > Aves > Passeriformes > Viduidae > Vidua > Vidua chalybeata. The sequence goes on along the minus strand of NC_071551.1, from coordinate 8,080,196 downwards.
TGCAGCGACTTCCAGGCGGATGATTATTTTATGGAGTCCTCAGAAGTCCAAAGTTATGTGTGTTTGTTAAGCGCCGTAATGCTGAGTTTATTTAATGTGGTTTTAACTGCTGCGTGCTTTTATAAATCAAAATAATTAAAAATAATAAATTTGAAGGTTAAACAACAGCCTGTGCTGTGGCAAAGGAGAGAGAATGTCTCTGGGCTGTGTTTGCAGGGGGGAAACAGGGGTTCCCAACAGCTGCCTGCACCGCAGTTGTATACTTGAGGGCTCTGGGCAGGTTTCAGGCTGGTGTAGCAGGGAAAAGGCAGTGCCAAAGACCAGGCTGTGGCACCGCCATATCCCTTCACACCCTGTCAAGGCCATAATGAGGAAAAGCACAAGGCCATAATGAGGAAAAGTAGCAATGGCAGCCCCAGTTGTGTCCTCATGACAGCCAAAGATCACTGATTCTCTTCCTCTTCTCCGAGTTTTAAAGCACCTACAGACACTTGGATTTGCTGTACTCCTCATAGGATTTTCCGGCTATCGATATTCTTGTTGTTGCAGGGCGTTTCTATTGATGCCACATCTCAGCCTGCATTATTTACACAGAGCTATTGAATCTGTCCCAGTATTCAGGACAGCCTGACAGAACCCAGCCTCTCTCTTTAAAGGTTAAACAGGCCGGTCCCCTCACAGGATGAGCTGAGGGCTTGGGAAACGCAGGGCTCCAAACACCTACCTCCCTCTACACACACTCCCTTTCATTTTAGCTCAGAAAGGTTACCCTGAGGCGCCGGGGACTGGGAAGTGGAGGGTGCTGGAGAGTGTGTGTGTCTCTTTAAATGCTCTTTCTGTCAGCGTGATAAGGAATTTGATGGCTTTATCAGAAATACCAAAGCTTTATTTAGCAGGGTGAGGCGAGCGCCACTCGGCCCCTCACAATCTGCTGATAAATTGGAAAGAAGGAAAGGAAAGGAAAGGAAAGGAAAGGAAAGGAAAGGAAAGGAAAGGAAAGGAAAGGAAAGGAAAGGAAAGGAAAGGAAAGGAAAGGAAAGGAAAGGAAAGGAAAGGAAAGGAAAGGAAAGGAAAGGAAAGGAAAGGAAAGGAAAGGAAAGGAAAGGAAAGGAAAGGAAAGGAAAGGAAAGGAAAGGAAAAAGGGAGAGGGAGAAGAGAAGAGAAGAGAAGAGAAGAGAAGAGAAGAGAGAGAAGAGAAGAGAAGAGAAGAGAAGAGAAGAGAAGAGAAGAGAAGAGAAGAGAAGAGAAGAGAAGAGAAGAGAAGAGAGAAGAGAAGAGAAGAGAAGAGAAGAGAAGAGAAGAGAAGAGAAGAGAAGAGAAGAGAAGAGAAGAGAAGAGAAGAGAAGAGAAGAGAAGAGAAGAGAAGAAGAGAAGAGAAGAGAAGAGAAGAGAAGAGAAGAGAAGAGAAGAGAAGAGAAGAGAAGGCAGTGGGGAGAGGAAAAACTTTCCTTTATTGCATTTGAGCATGGCACAGCTTTCAGGGAACATGCAGCTGGACACATTCCATACCTGACCACAGCCGCTCTGGATGCTGAGGCCAGGTGCATGTTAGTGTCCTTGCTCAAGACCAAAGCTCTTGTGAAGCACAAAAGCAGCTTGGGTTTATCCCATTTTCTCTTCTGGTGTCCCCACTGTCCACCTGGTTGTATCTCTTGCATTATCCCTTTTCTTCTTTTGTCCCCAGTTTGCTGGATGGATTATCTTCCCTTTCACCTCCACCCATGGTACTTAAGCATTTTTTGGGCAACATCTGGGCTATAGTACAAACATTTGGATATAAAGGCTTCACTGTTTCTCCATCCCTCAGACTATGGATTTCAACAACAGGTTTGAGTTTGTTTCCTGAATCTCACCTGCCTTACCTGGAGCTTCCCTGCCAGGTTATGTAAGTGGGAGGCACAGCAGTAAAGTGAGAAAGGAGAGGTGTCTCATGGGGTCATTAGGCATGGTATGGAGGTGAATTCTGCAAAGTATTCCTTCTGCACCATGGAACATTCACAGCTGGAATGGGAAACAGCCCCCAGCTCAGGTTTTGTCCCAGCCCGCATTACTAATCCAGCTGCAAGAGGACAAGCTGACTTTTGAGGGGCATATCCACCCCTGGATCTTTGCAGTCCTTCCAGTGTCTCATTGGGCTGTGAGAGGATGTTTGTCAGTGCTCACCCCGGTTCTCCTACTCATGGGCATCCCTCAGAGGGGGAGTAGACGTGGTTGAGGAGATGGTTTGTGTGAGATGCTGCTCTCCACAGCAGAGATACATGATCTGATTTATCTATTGCAGACCCTTGTATTGTGGGGGCTCCTGCAGTAAGGGCAAAGCTGAGTCACAGAAATCTTCCCTCAATGCACTGTTGATGGGCTTGGGGAAGGCAGTGCTGAGTGAGGAGTCTAGGATCACAACCCCATCCTGCCTGCACTGTGTAATGCTACCACTGCTCTCTTTCTAAACAGGCTAAACGTCAATTTTGTAGTTAAATCACAGAACTGGGAGTCAAGTGTCCTGGTCCCTAGGCACAACTCTTCCAACTCCCCCATGGAAATCTAGTGCCTTCTCTTTGCCTCTGTGGGAGCACTCTATGCACATGAGCAGAGCAGCACCTGGGTTGGCAGCGGAGCAAGGAGTGTGCAGGTTTTTCCAAAGGATGCCCATTGCCAGGTCTCCATCGAGGTTGAAGGAGTTGCACTGCCTTACTGAAAAAAAACCTGGTCCTATGGTTGTGCAGCTGTCTGAGATCTGGGTTGGGAGGTGCTCGAGACAGACCCAGTATTTCTCCAGATCTGCATTTATCATTAACACATGACATCTATTTTTTATCATTGCCATGTTTTGTTGTTCATCGCGTGCCTGCACGCAGGCCACACACATTGTCACAGCTTTGGTCCCTTCTTGATGTCGTGCCTCCACACCTTTTCTTTCCATCTTTGTGTTCATTCTTACTCCTCCTCTTTCCTTTCTCTCTTTCATTTGATTTTTCCTCTCCCCTCGGCTTGCACGCATGCACACAGACAAACACATACGCATACAAAGCCCTTTCACAGTTGGATCATCTGTTCTTGGCTCTCGCCCACATCTCTTTTTGATGTGGTTTTTGGAGGGTTTGGGCCAAGTCCCCCATTTCTCTCTCTGACATCAGGAAGCCTGCTGCAGCCTCTGATTCCAGCCGGATCTGGTTAAGTCTCTTAGGAAACCTTGCCACCTACCAGGGTACAACTAGTGCTCTAAGCCTGGCCGGAAAGGAGAAAGAGGGCTTGATCTGTGCTGAGTTACAGCCTGATGTTCTGGACAGTTACTCATGATTTACACTGATTTGCATGAGCACAGAACAAGGTTCTGAGCTGATGCCGCATGGAGTGTCTGGAGGCACTGACTGTGGAGCTGCTCCTTTAGAAGGTATTTATCTTGTTGGGGTTGTGTGGTTGCTTTCCCTCTGCAAAGCTGGCCTCATAGGAGCAGTCCCCTGAGCTCCAGGCAGGGCTCTGCCTCTCAGCTCCCATTCTGGGGCTTGTTGTAAGGATTTAAAAGCACATTTTCTCTTGGCCTTAGCCTGGGACATCTCTTGGCTTTTTTTGAAGCCCTGTCTGGTGCAATGCTGTCCTCTAGCAGGGAGGACAACCTGTTCACTTGAGCACCATGCTAGAGAGAGCCGTCCATGGTCCCCGGGAAATGCAGCTGTCAGTCCCACAGGCAATTCCTCCTCCGGCAGGCAACGTAAAGATGGTGTGACTGTGAGAGGGTGAGTAGACAAGTTTAAAAAGGCTTAACAGCAATTGGGTCTAAATGACCCCTCTTCTCTGGAAGGTTTTAAAGATCCCGGTCACTTTTGGGAAGAGAGGCTTTCCTGCGTGCTCCCTGTGTGATGTCTCTGTGCGGCCGCGGAGTGGCTGCATCGCAGCTGGCTGGGCTCAGCAGTGCGGTGGAGTCCCCTGGGGGCTGCGGGGAATAGCTGTGCTTTCAGCACAGAGCGGCTGGATGGGACAAAGAGACAGAGGCAGGGACACAGCCCCGCTCTTCTCAACACTCTTCTCGTGAACTCCTGCCCAAGCTGCCCTCGTGGCTTGTCTCAAATCCTGTTAAGTCAGCAGCAAAACTTTCACCAGCCTCGGTAAAGAGCAACCATTTTCAGTCAGGTCAGTTCCGGGGCCAGGGATAGGGGTTAGGAGGGAAATACCTGAACGACAGTTTGCTTTAATAGAATGGGGAAGGAGGTGAGAGTAGATTGCTTTGGGCATGGGTAATGGGGCATGGAGACCTCACTGACTCAGCCAGCACTGCGAACTCTGTCCTGGTCACTCAAGCTGTGGCTGCTTGTCCTCTTGTCTGAAATGAGCCCATCATCTCAGCCTGCAACCTAGCAGGCTCACGTCCTCTGCCACAGTGCATCTTTCCATGTGGCACTAACTGGCCACACCAACCAGGATCTGGGGCTGGAGGGGCTGTGGAGCCTGGACCCCGTTGGCTTCTCTTGCAGCTCAGTGATGACAAGTTTGCCCCATAGCTGCCCACACAGCCCATACGCACACTTTGCATTTGCTGATGGTCTTGGGTAAAATTTGTTCCTTTCTAAAAGGAAAATTTGTATAGAATGGGCTAAAAGGCCTCAGGCTCCCCTAGTCTGGGCCTGGGGTGCTGGGATAGCACAGCTCCTCCCTGAAGCTGGCTAATAGAAATCAGTCCTGATTAGGATTAGTCCAGCCAGCACTGAGCTGGCAGGCTGATAATCTAATAAAAATTCCCAGGATTGGTTTACTCTGGGGAGGATTTGTGCTGGACGCGGGAGGAGCAGGATTAGCCCAGCTGTGTTAGGGAAGGGAGGGCAGCCCAGGGTGGGCCGGGAGGCTGCCGAGAGGGTGGGGGAAGCAAGACGGACAGCAAGAGTAAGTGGAAGTGACAGGGTCAGACCGGGCCTTTGTCCTACAGCCTGATTAGAGAGTCTGCCCCCAGTTTCTTACACTTTGGGATGTTGTCGGACAAACTGGAGCTTAAATCTGTCAGAGCACAGTAGAGATTGGAGTTGACATCCCAGGAACATATTCCTTGCTGTGCAGAAATCCAGCCCTGCTGGGGAAATGTGAAATGCCCACCCCAGCCCCCTCTGAGTTGGAGGAGATGAGCTCAACTTCTTCCTTTAGCTGTGTTGGGTGGATGAGGCTGAGAGCAGAGAGGCTTGTCCAGAAGCCAGGATCTGCCATGAGTGATCTGTGTTGAGTTCCATACTGATCTTTCCAGCTTCAGCCCCTGATGGAGAGCAAGTCCTGAATGCCAGGTTGCTTTCCAGCTGAAGTCACCAGGCTTCGTTGCATGTAGTGGCAAAGGCACCCACCATATGTGAGTGGGAACTGGGCAAGAGATCTTTGTTCCTCCATGGAATCTTAGGGTGGGTACTAAAGCTCCTTAATATAAAGGGAGGAGGTCTGAAGCTGCAGGTAGTGACTCTTCAGACTGGGGCTGCCAAGGACTTCTTGGGTTGCTGTTGTTGAGGAAGACCCTTAATAGGGGAGGCAGAGCAGGAAGGTAATTTTCCGGCAGTAGTAGCCAGGCAACAAGCTTTGCAGTGTTGTTGGTTTTTTGGCAACCCTGTGAGGGCTCCATGCCCCATGCTGGGTTGCCTGGGGAGCTGCTGGTGTGTCTGGTGCAGCAGACAGGCGTGGGGAGCTCACTCAGCTCCTCCTCTGGCTGCTCTGGTGGTGAATGGAGGGCACCCAGGCAGCCTTCTTGCTGCAAGAATTCTCGGCCTGTAGTGCCTGTAACAACTGTGGAAAACAGAAGTAACCCTGAAATGTGTGTGCCCATTTCCCTCATTTTAAATGAAGAATATATGGGGGAAGAACAAAGACTCAAAGTTTTCACCTTGATGTTGCACGAGATGGTCTGTGGATTATTTCAGATATATTCTAAAGAACCTAAAGGTGCCCTGACAGCCTGCTCTGGCTGCCTCAGTTGTTTAATGCTCCCTAGGCGAGTCAGGAGAGAAAGTAGCCCCACAATCTTCCAAATTCATCCTTTAACTCTCCCTGTTACTCCATTCTCCTCACCTTCAACTCATCTAGACTGACTTTTCTGCTCCTTGCCTGGGAATTTCATCACAAAATCCCAGGCCCTCTAAATGTGTCTTATCCCTGTGGGGACACTGCAGAGAGAGACCTTTTGGAGCATGGAGGGGGGAGTCCTGCCAGGAGCGGAACCACAACAGCCACTTCAGATGTTCCTGGACAAAAAGGCAGGAGCTGTATAGAATGCAAACCACTTACTTGAGTCAGAACTTGACAGAGAAATGCCCTTGGACCTACAGAAGGTGCAAATTTTGTGAGGGGGTTTTTGTCCTTTCAAAAATCTGCTGGTCCTGCGGATGGGCTGGAGCATTTATCAGCTGAGTGTATCTGTCTGTGGACCAGCTTCCTAAAAGCTCTGGGGTCTGGTGCTTGTTTGGGACACCCTCCCCTTTAACTACCAACCTCTGTCCCTGCAAAAGGTGAAAAAAAAAGCAAAAGCCCCTAAGATAAAACCAGGATAACTAAGTAACAGGAGCTGTGTCCTCTCCAGGCTCTGGTAGCTGCATATATGATTGTCATCTTGATGAAATCCCCCCGGATGTAATGAGCTGATTTTCTGCTGTTAATATTGCATCTGCTGATGAAGGATTCGTTAGGATAATGGAACGAAGCTAAAATATAAATGACTCGCTGTCAAGAAGCAGCTTTTGCTAGTGTTCTCCTGACAGTTCCTTGGCCATGGCTAGGGAGTTTTGTGTGCTCTGCACATGTTTGCAAGGTGTGTGCGATTATTGGGTCCTGCATGTACAGGGACACGTGGGTGTCAGGGTAGGTACCCTATGAGCCCACTGCCTGGGTGCCTGGAACCCTCTGGCACACCATGGGCACTGGCAGGGTTCTCTGTGCCAGAGGGGACCAAATGGTGCTGCCTCAGAGAGCAGCAGCCAGGGAAAGTTGCTCCTTTGCTGAGCTGAGGCTGCCAGGAGGGAATGTGTGTTGCTGGAAAAGCATCTGTGCCTTCACTCCAGGTCATTTTCAGATCTGGCATCTTCCTTTTCTCTTCCTGTTTAATTGCAAAAGTTGCTCTGTTTTCTTTCTGAACAAGAGAAATCAGTTTAAGCATTTTATAAAGTAAAACAGATATTTGCTCACAAAGCTTTTGTGAATGCAGAGTATTTTTTCATTGGAAAATGCAAAAAATATCTTGGTAAAAGTGCTTGTCATACTGCTGAACAGTAATCCAACATCTGGGCAGAAAATCTCAAAGTTCCACTGTTGATTTGGAGAGATGGGGTTGGTTTTCCTTGCAAAAAGTAGAAAAGAACCAGCTCTGTCAGTAAAGGGATTTTAACTTTAATGCAGTTTTGCACACGTGACCCCAGCACTAGTTTCCCACCCCATGTCAGGGCTGTGCACACATCTGAGCAGGTGTCAAATCATTCTTAGCAGATGTGGAGAGGAGAAACTTCTACAAAATACCTTTAAAGAATACATTTTCAAGTATCTTTGGTATCTTTGACTTTCTGTACATTTTGTTAAAACATTAACCAAAAAATAAAATTGCCAACCCTTCCTTTTACCCTGTGCCTGAGGGCATTTGGTGTTTTCCCTTCAAATCCATAGACACAGGTCCAGTTCCTGGACCCATGAGAATCTCAGTTTTCATTGTTTGTTTGGGGTGGGATTTTTTTTTTTGTTTGTTTTTTTTTTTTTTTTTTTTTGTTTTTTGTTTTTTTTTTGTTTTGTTTTTTTTTTTGTTTTGTTTTTAATCACATTTCTCTCTCTTCTGATTATCAAGGGAAAAAAAAGAGAGAATGCAAACATGAACCATAATGGCTCAAAAATTAAATTAAAAGACCTTGTTTTCCATTATTATTTTTCAAATCCCATTTTTCAGCCAGTAATGTCAGGGATCAGAGCAGTGATTTTAGCTTTTTTTCCATAGCAGTTTTTCTGGAAGTGTGAGGTGGTGGTGGCCAAGCCCCTCCTAACCTGCACATCTTTGGTGAATATTTGAACAAAGCCTGGCCTGACACTACTTTTGGGGAGTTCCTCTCACTTTTCAGATTCCTCTAGTGAGGAACATCAGTGGTTTAATTGAATCATTCTTTACAAAAGACTGTGAATATCAATGACAGAGGAGGGTGGAGACACATGAATATGATGCTGGAAATTTTACATTGAAATGTATTTGATGGAAAACAGCCTTCTGACCAAGTGAAATGCAGAATGTGTGGGGATAAACATACGTGTAGTACTTTGTCAGCCTTTTTGTGAAAACATTTCTTCGCTTTTCTTCATGATAAAGACTACATGAAAGAAAATTTTCAACTAGAAACTTATTTTCCCCAAGATATTTGTCAGGAAAAAGAACAACCTTTTCTGTCCAGCATTCTATCAGAATTTGACTTGGGCAAATCTAAGGAAATGAGTGAGATGTAGTGGCCTCCCTGGAGGCCAAATGCAAGGGACAAGGAAGCCCAGGCGTATCCCTGTCCCACTGAATTCCCAGAGACAACTCTGCCAGGACTCTGATATGCCAGAAGAGGCAGAACAGGGACATTTTCTAGGGGATGAGAGTTACTCCCAATGGCAGGTGGGGCAGAAAAAGTGGAAAACCTTTTGTGCTTCTGCACTTTATATTGCACAAGCTTTAAAGTCCCGAACTCACAGAGGACGAAGCTGGTGAACAATTTGCAGTTTCTTTGCTACCTCTTGGCGAGAGTATCACAGCCAGACCCAGGAAATTGCAAGTTGTGAGCTGGGCTCCAAAAATGTGAGATCATCCTGGAGGTTTGGAGATGGAGTAGGGAAATGCCGAAGGGTATGACATTCTTGGACTTGCATTCTGAGTCCTTCGGCCTTTCTGGACTTTCTGCAGAATTAGCCTCGGCAAGGGGGAGGAGGTGGGCAGGGAGGTCTGACCAGAATCCGCCCCTCTTGGCATCTCTGAGGCTTTTTATACCAGTTGCTTAAGGGCAAAGAGCCAGATCCTGAGCCAGCATTGGTGTCAGCAGGGCCTCTGTGATTCACACACACTCGGGCTCTCCTCCCAGTGTCAGGGAAACTCTTTTGAGGAATTTGGTTGCAAATTCAAGCATGGCTTGGCTGGGACAGAGTGTCTGTGTTACGGGAGGGACCTCTTGGCTCTGGGGATTGTTGTTGTTTGGCAGGCTCAACCTATAGCAGCCAGCCTGGGGGGATAGCACAGGCTTCTCAAATCCTCCACTGGGGCTTTTCCTCCGTTTCCACTCTTCTCCAGGTACCTCCAGAGCCAAGCAAGCCCTGTCACCTCTTCCCATGTACCAGGTCTCTTGGCCATCACTTGGAGCATTTCTGTGTGCATGTTTCTGTGTGTCACAATTATTTTTTTTCCTAGGGTCCCCTGTTTCATCATTATCTTAATCAGTGTTGTGTTAAGTTTCATGCTTCCTTTGACCTTTATTTTTGGCCTGGTTATGCTGTTTTATATGCCTCTGACACTTGTCCCCTGGTGCTATTGCCAGGGAAACTCAGCACTGAGGCCTTTCCCTTTTCCCCCACCCCCTTGTCCCTTTCTGTTTAATTTTTTTCTTTCTTTTTTTTTCTTTTTTTTTTTTTTTTTTTTTTTTTTTTCTTTTAACATGGTTTTCCTAAAAAGTTTTTTAATCAATCAAATTTGAGGCAGAAAATAGGCTTGGTCACGCCTGGTCCTTGGGTCGTGTGACACTCACTCAGGGTCCTGACAGCTCCTCAAAGGGGGCACCCGGGATGAGGAGGGGGAGCACAACGCGTTTCCCCAGGAAAGAGCCCGTTTCCATGGCACTGCCCCCACCTCTCCGCCATCCGCCAGCCCGACGTGGGCCTGAGGCTCTTCAAAAGGGGCGTTGGGAAGCGGGCGTGTGTGCGGGGCCGGGAACAAAACGGAGGCGCGGGGGCGGCGGCGGCGGGGGCCGCGCCGACAGCTGCCGGCTGCTCGGGCCTGGAGCTCGTGGGGAGCCAGCGGCAGCGACGGCGGCGGAGCCGGGCCCCAGCCCAATCTGCATAATCAGGGGCTTTTCATAAATGCCCCATTTTTCATCGCCATCGAAGACATTTGCTCAGGGAGAGCCGGTAACCCTGGCAGGGAGGGACAGCGCCCAGCGCTTCCCAGTCCCGGCGCACGCCCCTGGCTGTGCCTCCTCGCTTGCTCTGCTCTCCTACCGCCGTCCTCTCTGCCCGGTCTCTGCCGGCAGGCAGGTGCCCGCCCTCTGTCAGATGCGGCTCACGCTGCTCTGGCTGTGGCACGGCCCTGCTGGGGCCGGCATGGAGGGAGTGTGAAGCCAGCCTCAGTGCCAGCTCCCACCCTTGGCTCAGCATGTGCCACAGCGTCCTGGGCACTGCCGGTTTTTCCTTGGGTCCTCCCTGATTCCTTCAACTTTGCCTCTCCCCACCCTGCCCTAGGAAACCACTTGCCCTTCTGCTGATTTTGTCTAAGGCTGTACACCTGGGATTTTAAAACCCTTTTCTTCACCACCAGCCCCTTTCTCAAGCTCTCTTCTCTCACTCTTCTCCCTCCTGTCCTTCTTTACCCCACGCCCTTTCCAGTTCTTCATTTGTGCAGGGTCTTTTGCTGCTTTCTCTCTTTTTTATAATTAATGATTATCTTTAATTGGTTTGCTTAGGCAGCCTGACAGCAAATTAGCAGGAGCCAGCCCAGGGCTGCCGAATGCCAAGTTTGGGGACTGCTGTGCTTTACAGGCGCTGTGGCAGGAGATGAACTCCTTGGGATCCCCCCTTGGCACTCCCCTCCTGCTCTGCTGGGCTGTGCTGTAGCTGTGCTGCGAGCTGGGGTTCTGGGGCCTTCCCTGGTCCTTAGTGCCATCTGTGCTGGGAAACTGGGACTGGCAGTGGATGCTGTCCCTGCTCCTCTGTCCCTTGCCTGGCTCCAGCACTCCCAAAGCGTCCAGCAGGCACTGAGCTGCAGGGTTACCTCTGTAATGGTCTGTGTCCCTTTCCTGCTGCCCAGTGCTGGTTTTCCTTCTCTTTTTTGCATGATCACCTTTGTGGAGCTGGGCTCTGCTCAGCAGGTTTGAGCAGAGGGCACAGGGTGAGAGGCAGGGCAGGATCTCCCAGGGAGCGCGGTGCCAAGGGGTCTCTCCAGCCCAGCAAAGCAGGTGGCTCTACCCAGTGCTAAAGGCAGGTAATGGGGACAGGGTGCAGAGAGAGGGGGGCTTTGCTCTTTTCCTCCTTTTGCAGTGATTTCCCTTTGCTTTGCTTTTCTTTTCTTTGCCTTTTTTATAGCTCCCATTTTTCTTTTTTATGAGAGAGAAACTGCAGGGTTCTCCCAGGGCTGGGAAGAGCGTTTGGTCCCAGGCTGCTCCCAGCCAGATGGAGGGGAAAAGAAGGGGGGCAGTGGGCCCATAATCCTGGGAGGAGAGTTTTCCTAGTTAAAGAGGATTTGGGATAGAGTCTGGGACATTTCAGCATCTTATTTTATGAAGAAGGGGCAGACCGTGACCTATTTGGGATGCTTGTGAATTTTCAGCAAAAACTTTGCTGGGAGTAGCCCTACAACTGGGGATGGAGCTGGTTTGTGCTGTGCTGCTGGTGTTGCCTTGTAATAGCAGCCAAAAGAGGGAAAAATGGGAAATAGCACAAGTTTCCCTCTCCTTTGGCCCAGACCTTCTCAGCTGAGCAGTCCAAGATTGGCAGGAGACAATAGCTGGGTGAGGCTGCTCAATTGAATCTATAGAGCAGCCAGAATATTCCAACCCCTCTGCAAAACCAGGAAGGTTTGTTGGGCTGGTGACAGCAGGATATGTTTCTTGTCCCCAGGAATCCTGGACTCTCTCAGTTGTCCTTGCTTCAGGTGTTAAATGGGTGATTTGCCCTTACTGGACACCATTCCAACCCTCCAACTGAGTGTTAACATCTACAAATGCCTTTTTATGGGATCCAGAGCACATAAAGAAGTGAAATCAGAGGGATGTGCTGTCTTCCCGGGATTTCTGTCATGGAGGAACAGCCTTTTTGTCAGTCAGAGAGGTCCCTGCTGCATTCCAGGTTCATGAAAGATGGAAGCCAGCGCAAACACGTCTGCTCTCGGATCTGCGTGTTTTTCAGCTGTGAGTGTACTGGCAAACACCATGCTGTGCTACCTTGCTGCAGCCTGGCCTCTTTCCCAAAGATTGGTATGATTATAGCTCACTCAGGTGACAACTCTGATAACGCATGTAGAGACTGGAGCCGGCAGGTCACCTGCGGGGCTCAGGGGCTTCAGCTGCAGGGCTCCCTCCTGTGCCCCTGTCCCTGCCCTGCCCAGGACATATGGCTGTGCACTCCCTCACAGCTCTCGTTTCCCTTCCCAGTCCCGATGACACTCTCAGAGTCCCTCACATTGCTTTGCCAGTGTTTTGGACCTTAGTTGAGCTTTGGGTCTCTGCACAGCAAGGCTAGGGGATGAGTTTTTCTATCCTGAGGGAGGAGGGAGAGGGATGAAAGAAGTGTGGGAAAAATATTTGCTAGAAAAGTCATTGAGACCTTGCTGCCCATTTCACTTTTAGGTGGCCTTGGTTTATTCCCACAGCAGATGTGCCTGCAATAGCAGAAGATATATTTGATTTGTGGTGAAACTTCCACGTTCTGTGCACTTGGATAGTCTCCTTTTCTTTTTCATATCCCACTCCCTCTGAGGTGGTGTTTTAAGACCCTTTTCACTTTCCTGTTCTCATCTCACTGCCCTTCAGTGAACCACCTCCTCTGCTTGCTTTGCAGTCTATCAGATTTATTGCTGTTGCTATACTGATCAGGACCTTTTAAAAACTTGGTAGTGCCACTGGAGTGTCAGGCACTGCATAAGGTTGAAGGGAGGCACAGCTTCCTCTCCAAGAGGGTGGCCATCCCTCTCCGTACTGTCAGAGCTGTCTCTTCCCTTCTGATTTTAGCAATGCGGGTGCCAGGATTCACCCTCTCCCTTTGCAGTTTAGGGGCTCCATGATAATCGTGCAGTTCTTGACAATTGAAGAGCAGCTGAGGGTCACCAGCTGTTTCACTGTAGAGCTGCAGGGGGGAAACTGAGTTGAAGGTGCCTGAAGATGTCCTCAAAGCTCATGAAGTGACCCGCTGAGGGATTGTATCCCACCTGGGCTCCAAGGTTCTCATCACAACCCATCCCACAGGCTGCCAACACAACCCATCATGGCAAAGGAAACAAGGGGAGCACATGATGCCTCCTGTCTTGCCCTGCTGTGCCTTTGGCTTGTCCTGCTGCCCTTCCTTTCCTCTTCTTGCTCTGGCACTCGCTGCTCCCAGCACATGCCCTGACTCCTGCCTGGACAGCCTGAGCTGGCTCCTTTAAGGCAGGCACGCCAGGGGATTGCGCGCGGTGCCAGCCTTCGCTGTGAGTGCCTCTCGCACTTCCCCCTTGGAAAGTTTCCTGCCCAATTGTTATGTGCGATCCGATCTGAAAGTTGCTCTCTAAGCTTCTTGTCACATTTTGACTTAATGAAGTGCAACTGGAGTGGGAATTGGGGTTCATCACGCCAGTCTCACTGCGCTCCCTTGTTGTCAGAAAACAGGGGCGGTTGGGGACCGTAATGCAACGCTGCAAGTCGTTATCATTCCGGTCAGTCTGTTTAACACAAAATTAAACAAAGAACTAATTAGTGCCTCATGAATTAATAAATGCGCAGTTGCCGGGTAGGAAGGGGAGGAAGGAAAAAAGGTTGTTGAGGAAAGATACTGAAAAAGTCGAATTAGGATGTTGTGTCAAGGGGAAAAAAAAAAACTGAGTCCACTTTGGCGAAGAGTTTGGATCCATTGGTTTCCTTGGAATAAGCTCCCCTCCTCCTCCTCCTCCTGCGTCCTGCATGTCTGCTCTGGAGCAGTGATGAACGACAGGCACAGGGACGAGGCAGCCTTTCAGTGCTTCTTTGAGGGGGCTCACAAGAAAGATGGGGACAAAGTTTTTAACAGGGCCTATCATGATTGGACAAGGGGTGATGGTTTTAAAGTAAAAGAGGCACAATTTAGCCTAGATACAAGGAAGAAAATGGTTATGGTGAGAGTAGTGAGACCCTGGCACAGGTTGCTCAGTGAAGCTGTGTCTGCACCATCCCTGGAAGTGTTCAAGGCCAGGTTGGATGGAGCTTGTAGCAACCCGGTCTAGTGTAAAGTGTCCCTGCCTATGGCAGGGGAGTTGGACTATACGACCTTTAAAGGTCCCTTCCAACTCAAACCATTACAGGACTTTATGATTTTCCAATTATGTTCCCTAGAAGCTGCATCTGGGGTCCAGTAGCCAAATACAAATACTTACCCAAAGCGGATGTGGGAACTAAGAGGTGTGGGGTAGAAGCCTGTCATTGGAAAGGAGGGAGACTTCAAAGATGTTCGTGATGAGCAAGTCTCCTCTCTTCGTCTGAAGGCTTTTTCCTGGAGAAGCCACAGTTGACACAGTAACAGTGTGTAATCTCAGATTAACCATGTCCCAGCAGCCCTCCCCCTGGTCCTTGTCCTCCCTGGCCCCATTCCCAGAGGGAGGGTGCGGTGCTGGCCAGCCCGCGGCGGGGCTGGCCGCGAGGGCCGAGCCGGACGCCCACTCGGCCGTTCCCACAGGTGCTGTGCTGTGCCACGCTGCCAGTGAGCGGGCTCGGCTCTGGCACATTGTCAGGCAGGGAAGCAGAGCTGGGGGAGGGAAGAGTCCATCCTTAAGAGGACATGTCAAGTACAATTAGCGTTATCTGTCTAAATATGTACTGGGAACACAGAATACAAGAGGAGGCCTGGCTGGCTTTAATGGAGACATATGCAAGGTCATATTGCCTCATACAATCCCCCAATCTGATTTGGGGATTACACATTCTAAGTAAATTGGCGTTATTCCTCTTGCATCATTGATAAGCTGTGGCCAAAAGAAGAGGAGTAAAAAAAAAAAAAAAAAAAAACAATTAAAAACCCAATCCCAAGAATTGATCGTGCACAGGGGTTAGGGAGTGAAGGCAGGAAGGCAGAGAGTTACAGGCAGAGGGCTTGGGAAAGAGGGAGAGAACAAAAGAGAGGGAAGGAAAAAACAGTGTGACAGTGGCAGAGAAAGCAGTGGAAAGAGCAAGGAAAAAAAGGAGAACAAAGGGAAGGAAAAGGTGAAAGAAGGGATATCAGAAGAACTGAGGGTGCCAGGGTGGGAGAAGCACCTCAAATCAGGGAGCTGTTACTCCAGCCATGCCCTCAGCCTTTTTAGCATCAGGAATTGAGTGGGAAAGGAAGGAGCCAGGCTGGTTACGCATCTTCCTCACCCGAGGGGCTCTGTCCTCCTGTCCATGTATCCATCTGGGATATCTCACCAGCTCCTTCCTGCTCTGGGTCCCAGCCAACATGTGGCATCTATCTTTGGCAGTGGCAGAGTACAAGTGACAGGAGGAGGTCGTCCACATGCACAGAGTGCCAGGGCCCTGGAAGACAGGGCTGAGCCATGGCAGCAGCACGAAGTCCCCTGAATCCCTCTCATTTTTGTCCTACCAGGGACTCGAGAGGGTCTCAGAAGGGCTGAGTCGTGGCACACACTGCTGCACCCAGAGGAGGGAACGTGCGGAGAGCTGGCATGTGGCATGGACAGCTGGGGCTCCTGGACACAACCACGGGCATGCTGGGCAGGACCTCGGGGCAGTTTGTCATTCTACTGCCACCTGGGCAGCTGTGAGAGCTGTTTTGGCAGGGCTGCAAAACAGAGGATACAGGAATGGGCCAGGCACCCTTGCCACTGTGCATGAAGCCACCCTATGCTCCTGGCCACCTCCCAGCTCCGGGAGAGGGAAGACCCTGTCTGGCTGCAGAGCAGTCTTCCCCAGCTGTGAGCTCTCCTCCCACCCTGCCTGCACAGAATAACCCCCTCCAGAAGTCTCATGGCACGGCTTTTATGCTCTGTCACATTTTTGGACCATATGGTTTTAAATAATTCAATTTACTTTTCATGTATTTTGCTGTGACTTTTTTTCTCCTGTCCCTTTTCTCATTTGTCCTCACTCTCTGCATTCTCCTGGTCGGAAAATGCACAGATGAGTGGTTAAGGGGGTTCAGTGACATGGGACCCAGTCCTGCGCCCGTCATCTTGTGCCCCACAAGGTGTGCAAGGGAGGCCTCACCATTAGCACAGAGGTGAACCTCTGGAAAAGAGGTGTCAGCGGAGGAAATGTGAAGATTGGGAAGGGAAAATCTGACATGGAGCAGAGCACAACCTTAGATGTGTGGGCAAAGTACGGAGCAGACCAGCACAAGGTGTGTCTCTGGTACCTGGGGAGCAGGATTCAGGCCAGTAATGGCTGCTCTCTATGTGAAATTATTCCCAACCCTCAGTAGGAACCTTTTTCATGGAGAAGTGCCATGGGGTGCATGGCAGTGTGGGATACGACCAGGAGCAGGAAAGCATTTTGTTCCTTTGCGGAGTCTGAATGTCCCATGCTGGACCGTGTTCTTACACAGCTTTTGTGAGTCTTGGCTTTTACTCAGATGTGCCCTTTGTGTTAACTGGATCCTTTCTTTTCTCACTCCAGAATGAAGTGAATTTAGAGCTAAAAACGAGGCAAGAAACAAGGCCTTGAAATCTCCGAAAGGTAGGAGAGACTTCAGACTGCAATGGGTATGTCACTATGCCCTCCTGGGTTCTCTTCTCCTCTGTGCGTCTCTCACACGGCCTGCTCACTGTGGCCATGTCTGCACTAGACCTTCCGGGGTTAGACTGCTGTTTCTCATGAAGAGAGATGGAAACAGAAGAAGGTCAAGTGCAGACATGGCATATGTGTGTCCTAATCCTGTCTTTGTCTTTGTACAGCAGTTGTTCTGGGCACCTGGTTTTGTCACTGAGAGTTTTCCTCAATATCTTCTCTACTGCCTCTATCTCTACAGCTAAAAATGTGTGTAAGGATTTTGGTGAAAGGGAACTGCTTTATCTTCATGCATGTATGCTGGGGGAGATGGATACAAGGTCCTTTCACTGAATAGGATGCAGTCTCCATCTACTGTGAAGTTTTGCCGAGCTCAGTTCACATAATTCAGATGGTGATGTGGATGTTCTCCTCCTCTTCTGGCACATTTTTATCTATTCAGACTACAGAACCATGGTGGTAGTGTAGAAGCATTTCCACGTGTCCAGCAGAATCAGGGATTTCCTGGGTTTTCCCTTTACCTAGACCCTCATGGTCTGTCTTAGAAGAAAAAAAAACAGCTTCACAGTCTTCTGGAGCTTGGATGGTGACTTAATCTGTGCCTGGTAAGAGTTAGAAGTCTAGAACCCAGGGAAATGGAAGATAATACTGTCTCTTAAATGCCTTATCTCCATGTGCTGGGTAAGACACTCCCTATGCCACCTCAGATAATGGTTACTGAGAAGTCCCTGCCATGCTGAGGCAGTTCCTGCTGTCCCTGGCTCCTCTTCCTGGCCCCAGGAGGACCATGGGGTTCCTTGTGTGTCACCCAAACAGTTCCCACTCTCTCCCCATGTCTCTGCTCTGTAACTCCCTGCATCACCAACCACATCTGGCCCCTCGCATTACTCCCCTCCATCACCAGGCACCAAGACAGGTGTGAGAGCAGGAGAGGCCGTGGGGAGGGTGGGAAGTGCTCTGAGACATTACTCAGAGGTGCCAGGAGCACTCACTGCGTGTGTGCGCTTGGAGCATCCCTGCACTGGGACCCCCAATGCCCATTTTTGGGGAGCACATGGACTGAGTCCGAGCAGCATCTGAGGGGCCCAGGCTGGCTGGGGTGGGAGGGGGCCCCAAGCTGGGCTGGGCAGTGTCAGAGGTGACCGGTGGAAGGCCAGTGTTATGTAAATACTGCTGCTGTAACATGGCAGGCCTGAATGGCCCTATGCATCCATCCATCATTGCTGGGGAACAGAAGCCTCCCTTGGAGCACGGGGGGCCAGCAGTGTGGGGCATGCAGACACAGGCAGCATGTGCCCTACTCATAAACTGTTTGTTTTCTTTTTGTCTCTCTCGTTTCGGGGCACCCCACCGAGAGCAACTCTCTGTTCTGTCCTTGCAACCTCTCCCCCAACCTTCCCCCCACCACTTCAGGCCTTCCTTTTCCTCCCTTCTTTCCCCAGCCCTTAAAAAAATGGAGGGGAAAAAAAGGGGGGAAAAAAAAGTCCCCAGTTCACATTGCGGCTTCTTTCTCTGACTTCAAAGGCTCCTCATCATTGTTTGGGATCGGCAGGCAGTGGCCCTGAAAACGTGATCACAGCCAGGCACAGTGTAGGTCACCACTGAGCGCCATGCTCCAAGTGCTGAAAGGAACAGGCAGATTCTTCCCTTTTCATGCTTCACAACCCTGGTTACAGCCCTCTGCCTCGCCCGCGTGCTCCTCGCTGCATGGCTATTCTTGCTCTTTTCTCCTCCTTTTCCTCCTGCCCTCCCTCTCTCTGTTTCTCTCAGGTCCCCTCGTTTCTCCATTCGTTTGCTTTCATCCTGCCCCTCTCTGTGCCCACCATCACACACTTCTCACACTTCCTTCTCTTCTTTCCATTACTTTTCTTTCTCACTGTCTCAGGCCTGGCACTGCTGCCACTTCTCTCTGTTATATGAATCACTGTTTTATTTCTCCCTTTTCCCTCTTCTAAAGGTCAGGTTGGAGGTTGATTTCCTTATGCTCCCTGTTCCTGTTTACTAGCAGCCTTCCTTTGACATTTGCCCACATTTCTGTCTTTGCCTGTGATATCTCACTTGCTGTGCCCAAAACTACAGCAGTTCTGTAATTTCTGGATTAGTCCTAGACAGCTGACAGCCCTCCCTGCACAGGTGTGAGCTCACTGCTTTCATGTGCAGTGGGTTTATCCCCCAAAATTTAGCCTGGCCTCACACGGGGAGGTAGCACACAGTGTCTGCCATCAATGTCAGCTTCCAAACTTGCTCTTTGGCTTGGCTGGTTAACCTGAAGGAGGGAGCACATAGGGTTAGTGTTGTAGATGGATTTGGAAAGCTAAGCACTGACTTCATATGTATATATCACAGGGAAACTTCTAAATCTTGTAGGTCTAACATGGAATGTGACACTGATGGTAGTGCTGAGGGCAGAGTTAGGCAGGGATAAGGCAGAGAAAAACAGGCCCAACAGTTTAATGGGCATCCCAGAACATTTCCTCTGTGGATTTCAATGAGGGAACAACACTTCGTTGTGCCGAAGCTTGGGCATGTTTGGCAGCCCAGTGAGCCACAGCCAGATGGAAACTCCCTGCCTGCAGAACATCCCCCAGCAATATCTGGAGCTTCATTTTGCTGCAGGTGAAAAGCTTGGACTCTGTACCCCTCCAGCACCCATCCAAAGAACAGCCGCCCTCTCTCCATCCCCGGAAGCACAGATCATGGTGCTTGTGCCTCTGGTGATTTGTGAGGTTGTTTTAATGCCGAGGAGCCCACCAGGACTTGTCTCTTGCTAAATAGGCATATTAAGGGACATTGCAGCAGGGGTTATAGAGTAATAATTTGTTCTAATGAGCTGGTGTCACGTTCTCCCCGGCTGAGCTGTGCCCGAGCAGGAGCCGTGGTAGGAAAGGGCTGTGCTCGCTGACCTGTCAGCCCAGGTTAATGAAGTACCGCTCTGCTCGGGGGTCAGAGAGCAGCAGTTCAGCCAGTCAGCAGTGGCTCGGGGGGCTGCAGGGGAAGGACAGGGCTCTTCCCTGAGCTGAATGCCCCGGGGGAGGCCTGTGCCATGCTGGACGGAGCAGCAGGATGTACGTTATGGCACTGGGATCTCCATGCTGTGCTGGTGCCTTGAGTGCCACAACACCCTCATCAAACTGTCTGCAGGCAGGTGAAACTGCTACAGCCAGGCGCTGACTGGGGCTTGTCCTCTGGCCTTGCAGGAGAGCCCAGGTTGACATGCTGGGAGGGAGGCTGGAAAAGTAAGAGAGCACCTAAGTTAGAGATGCTTACAGACATGAGGGGACAGGTGCAGGGAGATGGCCAGTGGTGCTCATCCTTACCTTTGTGTGCAGAGTGTATGAACAGCCAGAAGTTCTCTTTGTCCTTCCTGTTCCCTCTTTCTCCTCCCTTGATGCTTCCCCATGGCTTGCTGAGATCCTTTGTCTTGCAAACCTAATCAGTTTCTTTCATGCCTTCTGGGTACCTGGGCAGGAAAGATACAGGAACTTTTGCCAGTCCCCCCGTGATCACCCTTAGGGAGTAGGTTGATGGCAGGATAACCTGGGCAGCTGCAGTTTGAGCAGGGCTCCACATCCTGCAGGAGATGGCAGGAAAAGCCACAAACAGGGAGTCTACATTGGCCTGCCTTGCTTCTGTGAATGACACCACCCCATCCATGCTGGGGCAGGATAATGTCCTTGGCCACACCAGCACCCTGAGGTCTACAGCACAAGTCCTGTATACCATCTTCCTCCTTCTCCTCCTCCCACTCTTTGCTCCCCCCTGCTTCTCTTTGCTTTTCCCTGTCTCCATCTCTCTCTCCCTTTCATCTACTCAGAAGGCTTTACTCTACTTCCTTGTCACCCTAATTGATTGCATTAACCTTTCAGCGTATTGGATTTCCCCAGCACCGTGCAGAGAGCACTGTGCAATATGCTTATAATCCGGGCTGTAATGGACAGGGAGCAGTCAACGAGCCCCTGCTCCAACAGGTTCTGCTGACAACTTCTCTGGGAGGGGAGGAGGAGTGGACCAGGGGGACCTGGGGCATGGCTGTCCTGCAGCCCGTGCAGACCTGGCCTCAGTGCTCCCCCCCTGAGCAGGCTTGTGTTAGCTTGTGAGAGTGGAGTCTTTGAAAAAGGATCCGGCTTGGGAAGCAGGGAGGAGATGTTATATTTGACCTATTACTGTAATTTTTCCTAGTGTTTGAGCACCATTCTTCTGTTGGTCTACAGTTTTCTTCCATCTGTTCAATACTAAGTTAATGTATGCTTTACATTTAGGCACTTGTTGCTAGTGGCAGGATGAGAAGACAGTATCATGGAATCTTCCTGTTTTCACATCATACTTGCCTCTGCCTTTTCCTTTAGGATGAGGATACAAGGGAGATGGACACTTTTCCTCAGATTTCAAAGAAAAGCATAGGAATATTGTGTTGATGAGAAAGACAGCACCAAGGTGCAGAGAGATCAGGAGACAGAAGCCCTGAATTATATCTCAGTCTTGACCTTGGATACATCCTTTCACTCTCTGGTACCTCATTTTCACCCAGGATGTTGGAGGTGTTGATTTGGTGGGTTGGGGAAGGAGGAGGGCGGGAGGGTTGGGGAAGATGGAGGGCAGTTATTGCTGCTCACTGGGCAAGGGATGAGAAAGTGGCTGCAGACAGGCAGCGAAGCTACACGGCCAAGTGTGACTGGTCACACTGCCTGTGAGGCAGGAAATAAACCCCCAAGATAAGTAGCCAGGAGTATGTGAGCCTGTG
Source organism: Vidua chalybeata (assembly GCF_026979565.1). Lineage (NCBI taxonomy): Eukaryota > Metazoa > Chordata > Aves > Passeriformes > Viduidae > Vidua > Vidua chalybeata. The sequence continues at coordinate 8,058,845 of NC_071551.1, read as the reverse complement.
AAAGGCCTGGCAGACTGCTGGTGGTCGGGGCAGAGCCAAGAGATGTTTTGGCATCCTTTATTTTAAAGGATTGGAATGATGGATCTGCCATAGTCTCCTGGCCATGGTGCCCTCTTTAAAGTCTTCTTGCCGTTGGCTCAGTTCAGCACAATGCTTTGAGCACTAGGTTGAGTTTTGCTTAAGCCAAAATCATTTAAGCAAATATTTAGGAGTTCCGTTTCCTAGGACAATAGGATGAGACCCTTATGAGGCCCTTTTGTAGTTCTCCTTTTCAGATAGCATTTAGCACAAGATGGTTCTTCATTTATGGTTACAGGTCACAGTGTAAAAAACAGCAATAGTGGAAGGGTTGCTGATCACTTCATAGGTCTTTAGTTCAAGTTACTTCATCTTGTTAGAAGCAGTTACTCTGAAGGTACCCACTCTCCCAAGGGGATGTTGAGAGCTGTCCTTTAGAAACTTGGCAAGTTCCTAACACACCAGGAGGAGGGGACAGGGCCTGTACCATGCAAGGTAAAGGTAAATCCCCAGTTTTTCCAGGAAGGAACATGAAATGACAGGAGTCAGAGGGAGGAAAAACTTTATTCCAAGCAATCATTCCAAAAAGTGTGAGGCCCCTTATAAGCCAGAAGGTAGTTAGGGTAGGGACTTTTTTTAAGGTTAAATAAAGAAGAACTAGAAGCAGGAAGCAAAGGATGAGAAATCTGAAACAAGCTAGACAGAAAGCGTGAGGGAGAGCAGCACCTCCTAAATGGAAGGGTAAACAGGCGCTCGGAGGCATTAACTTAATTGATTGTTCTGCAACAGGCTGAACGCTGTGTTACTCTGTCACCGTGGCAACAACCCAAAAAAATTGTCAGCCTGTTTGGATGAAGTGAAGCGAAACATTCTCTAATTTGCGGTGATCCGGGTGTTTGTTTTCCTTCCGAAGAGGCGGGGGCTCTATTGATCTATTATTTGCACAGAGCTTTTTTTTTTTCATGGTGAGATGGAGAAAGCAGGAGCCTTGGGGTGTGCTCCCAGGGCAGGTGAGGCAGCAGAGGTGTTTCTGCTGTCTTTCCACAGATCTGCCTTGGCAGGATGGCCATGCAAAGCCAGCAGAAGTTCCAGTGGTAGGAACCATCCCAAAGAAGCTGGAGGACAGGGGAAAGTGTTTGGGTGTGAAGAATTTGTGCAAAAAGTGTTTGGCTGTGATAAACTTGTGCCAGGGCTACTACTTTGGTCCATCCCGTTCTCATCCGTTTGGGCTCTTGCAGTTCACAGAATTACAGAACCGCAGAGTGATGGAATATCCTGAGCTGGAAGGGATCCACATGGGATCATCAAATCCAGCTCTTGGCTTTGCCCCAGACAACCCCAAAAGTGACACCAGTTCTGTCTTTATTGCAGTCTCTGGTGTTAGGTGGAGTCAGCAACAACTGCCTCAGGGACAAGAGCAGCTCTGTCCCCCTACCAGCTCCCTTTCCAGATCCATGCTATTCCGTGTTATGTGTGCAGATCTGTGTCTATGCACAGCCTGTGCTTGTGGGAGCGTATTGTTGCACACTTGTGGGAGTGACAGAAATTTTGTTTATCCTTAGCCCACAACTATGGGAACATAACGAGGTCCCCGCTTTGAGCTCTTTGTTACAGTGGAGATGAAATTCCTGGGCCAAAGAAAGAGGGATTTTTGTCTCCTGGGATATGCGGTCAGTCTGCTTCAAGGGGCTGTGTGGAACGGGAGATGGAGATGGCCACAGTGGGATGGGTGGCTTGCTGCAGGCACAGCTTAGGGCAGAGCCAGGGGAGCCACACAGATGGGAAGGGGTACCATAAACTGTGCGTCAACTTGTGCCCCTCGTCAGCAGTGTCTGGCCCTGCACAGTCCTGGGGGCCGAGCAGGAGCTCTTGGGGATGCCACTCACTGTTAGCACATGCTTGGTTTCAGAGTGAAATGTCACTGCAGCACTTGCTTCAGCTGGGAATTGTTCAGTCAGAATGGCAAGGTGCAGGGAACTAGGGAACAAGCCCACATAGCCAGGGGTGAGCAGCAAGGCCTTGTGCCAAAGACATGATGCCAAGAGACAGGGGCTGTGGCAGGGGAAAGGTGCCTTACAGGTCTGCAGTAGGGGGAACAGGCAACAGTGGCTCAGAGCCAGTGGGAGGGTGAGTGGCAGAGGTGGTTCTGGGCCAGCAAAGGAGAGTAGAGTTTCCTTGTGACAGGGGAGGAGGGACAGACTTGACCTTCCATGTGTTTGGCCCTGCAGAGAGGTTTCATCCTCCTGTTTGGGGTTTTCTGCACTCTCGCGGCCTTGGGCACCCTGGGGGCAATCCCATGTTTCCCATACAGGCTGATCATCCTCATTACTCCTCGGCAGTGCCCTAGCCCATGCACAGCTAGTCCAGCTGCTGTACAAGGGCTGTCTAGTTGATCCCTAAGATTTCAGGGAGAGCTGTGGAATATGTTGGTGTCAGCTGCTGGAGAGTGTTGCTTTGTGGGGTATGCAGGGGGAAAACCCCACTGTATATTCCTGTGCTCTTCTGCCTCCCTCCCAGATCCTTTCTCTGTTGTCCTAGGGGATTTTCCTCCTCTATTTGTACCAGGTTTGCTTTATCACCCTTTCCCCCTTCTGTCTCTCTCTTCCCTTCTCTATTTCATTCTTTCCATCCACTCCAGAAGAGTTATTCTGCTCTGTTCCTCTTTTTCACAGTGTAGATAAGGGTTGGGGATAAGTGACTGTGGCTGGTGGGTGAGCACTGAGGCACTGTGTCCCACGAGGGCATCTGCCCCCATGCTCCTGGTGGGTGTGCGTGGGTGGGGGCACCATGGGAGAGAGGAGTGCTGCATGTCTCTTTGGAGAGAGCTGAGCTGCCAGTGAAAGTTTGGTGGTTATCAGTGTCAGGAGAAGCTAAATAACCCTGTAACTGGTATGAAGGTGAATTCACGGTCTAGTGAGCGCTGAAAATATGAAAGGGCTCTGAGACAGGCAGAGTGTGGAGAGGGGAATACAGCTCGCCCATGGCTCAGGGAGTGGTGTGTTGGCCGAGCAGTGCAAGGACACGTGCTGATGCCATCCAGATCATCAGCCATGGCAAACCGCCTTTTGTGGGGCTGGACAGAACAGGGAGGGTGCTCAGGACTACAAGTTCAGAGACAAATGAGACATGCATTAACATGGCAAGAACGCCCTCAGAGAATGTCTGTGGGCAGCCACATCTGACTGCACAGCCCTGTACACATGTGGCCATGTGCCCACGCAGTGCCACAAGGCCATGCACATCCATGTGCACAGATGTCCAGACAGCCATACCCATGCAGGCAGGTACAGATTTCTGCGTGTGGAGATGCTTCCACATCTCCATAAACACGGGGTCACAGACACACCCAAGCTGCCAATGCAGTGCTCTGCCACCTGTGTCAGCTCGCAGTCACACCAAATTCCTTTTTGGTGTAACTACACTCCAGTCAGGCAGCACAGATGGATTTATCCCAGCATATCTTGGATGTCTGTGTGGTTACCTGCTCTGAGCAGGAGAAGACTTGTGGGAAATCTATTCTCTTTCCAGCTGGAAGAGGCTGATGCTTTGGAGAACCAGAAGATGTGCAGAGAGGAAACCCCCTTCAGCTTCTCACCTGGAGCTGGTAATCTCCTTGCACCAAATTCCTGAAACAGGGGAATTGCATTTGAAGCTCAGCCAGTGGTGACTTAGTCTTAGACATTTGCAAAAGAGACTTTGATTAATTCGTAGTAAAATCAAGTAGCACTTGGGTGCCAGCACCACATTCCAGGGTGAGACAGCGACCAAGGTGCGCGCTGGGCAGGCTGCCAGGTGCCTGAGCAATCCCCGCGGAGGTGGCAGCGCCATTCAACCCACAGCCTCTCCCTGCTTGGGCTTCTTAATTATTAATTTATTTTTCTCCCTTCCTTGGCAAAAAAATACTATTTGGTAACGACCTCAAATTGCAAAATGCTGATGATTTGGAGAATGTGTCACAGAAGCTCCAGGGTGATAAAGGGGAGACGAATCCCAGCCAACAATCCGGCTCAGCCAGTTTGCCTATTTATTAAAGAAAAAGCCCAGATCATTAACTTTTTTGTTGTTGTTCTGTTTGCGGGCAACTCCCTGCTGGCAACTTTCGGGTGCCCAGTAAATTAAACCAAGTATCGGCCTGGTTCAGGGCAACCTGAGCTTCTATTTAGAGCTGTGAGAACAAACTGGCTTCGTTTATGTTAGCACGTGAATAAACCCTTTAGGGTACCATGCAAAAGTGCTCTCTGGCATAAAAGCAGTGTCAGAAAATCCTTACTCTTGCTGCCTCGTGGAGGGTCAGGTATTGTAACTGAAGAGCTGAGCTTCCCTTCTCCTCCCACTGCTTGTTCACACAGTTAATTGCCCCTCGACACCTCACTGTGCCATGCTGGTCCCCAGAGAAGCAGGGCTGGAAGAGAGCATCTGTAGGCACAGGCTTTGTTGGTTTCCCCGTTTGCCTGTTTGGTTTAGTTGTTGCATAAAGAACAGTTTAGGGATGGGCTTGCCTGCCTGGTGCCTCTGTGAACTCGAGAGTTCCGTGTGCTATCAGGGAAGGGTGATTATATCCCCCTCCTCTGGAACATCCCACGTGTTTGCTGAAGTAGTGCTTCAAGCTAAATCAGTTTGCTGAGGGCTCCAGCTTCCCTTAATTCAGTGTCAGGACCAGGCTTGCACAGCCATTATTCAAGAAGTTTTATCAGAAGCACAAAGCTAGCATCTGCCCTCCTGCTTCCCTCTGGGCATCACCAGCTCTCCTGCCCTGGCTCTGGCACATGGAGACTCGAGGGACTGCCTCCCTGAGCCCATTTGCAGGCAAAGCTCGTTCCAGCTCCTGGAGAGTCTCGGCTGTTTGACTAGCAGCGGGAGCACGGTGGCTTGTCACTGGTGCCTGGCACAGCAGCTCAGAAAACCTGCCAGAACCGAGGAGCTCGTGTGGGAAAAGGGAGCAAAGACACTGCTCACATTGCTAGCCTCTCCCCTTCCCTCTTCCAACCCAGCTCCGTTGAACTAGGGCTGGATTTTAGGTTTTAATCTCAACTGATATCCACATACTTTCTCCCAGAGGTAGCCACCTTCTTTCCTAGGCCTGGCTTATGTCCCTTTGCACTCATTTCTCTGGTGAAGCCTGCCCAGACCCGTGTTCACGTGGATGCTGATGGGAGGAGAAGGGTATTTTTCAAGGTTTCTGCTGGGTTTTTTTCTTCTGAAATATAAGGATGTGCAATTTTTTTAGTTTCAATTTAGCATTGGAGAATTTTATAATTTAGTAATTAAAATCTCTGATAGGCTTTAGAAATTGCAGCTAATTGAATTTAATGGGAAGATGATTTTCAATTTTATTTGATTACCCGGACCCCTGGCATTGGTATTTATGGGAAAAAAATGGGAAATGTGCTGTGTGGGCTAAGATGGCATAATTGAATTAGGGCTAATCGGATTTCTTCGTCATGAATTTCACTATAATTTTCCTATAATTTTCCATTAGATATCTAGTTTACAAATATTCACAAAGAAATGAAGCTCTTTCGGAATGGAGATTGCTGGCTAACAGGATTACAGGGACGATAGCTCGGCATTGCCAGCCCGGGCTCCTTCAGTAATGCAATCGCTGCGTCTGCCTCACACTTACCGCCCGCCGCTGCTCCCGCAGCCCCGGCCCTGTGCCAGGGCTCCCGGGGGGCCGCGGCCGGGCTGTGCCGGGTCCCTGTGCGCTGTCCCCGTGCCGGGCACACAGCGACAGCCAGCCCTGCCCGCCGGTGTCCCCGTGCCCTCGGGGGCACACAGCGACAGCCAGCCCTGCCCGGCGGTGTCCCCGTGCCGGGCACACAGCGACAGCCAGCCCTGCCCGGCGCTGTCCCCGTGCCCTCGGGGGCACACGGATGCTGTGCCGGGCACACGGCGCTGTCCCCGTGCCCTCGGGGGCACACGGATGCTGTGCTGGGCACACGGCGCTGTCCCCGTGCCCTCGGGGGCACACGGATGCTGTGCCGGGCACACGGGTCCCCGCCGGGGCAGCAGTTTCCCATCCCAGCTGTGTGCTTTGCCAAGCCCGGGCTCAGGGGCTTTGTGGGGTTCAGGATGGCTCAGGGTGGTATTTGCTGGTTTTGCAGGCAAAGCACCTGCTTTTGAGTGCTAGGTACCTTCCCTATTGGACCTGCCGCCTGGGTACAGCTATGCCCTTACCTCCTCACCCTGAAATCCCCAGGCTGCGCTTTTAATTGCTGCAGTAAATTGTAACTAATTGTTAGTGCATTCAAACCCCTGCCACTCCTTCCCCCCAAGTCTTCCTGGGCCCCTGTGGAGCACATGCCATGTACGTTCAGTGCCGTATGGCCCGTTCCCAGTACAGTCATTCCCTCTGGGCAGTGGTCAAGAGATGAGCAGCATTGGCTTCTAGCAGATGCTGGAAGCTGTGGGGTGCCTGGAAAAGCAGTAGCTACATGGTGGGGATGTGGTGTCAAACTGTTGGAGGCCAAAGGAACAGTAAATGGCAGAATTGCTCCCAGCAGAGCCTTCCCCAGCACGCTGAGACTTAGCACAGCTGCTTTGGCAAGGGGTTATGGGAGCCATGTGCCAATAATGTGATTGAAACTGAATTGAGAAGGAAGAAGGGAAAGAGAAGGAAAGGGAAAGAAAGCATGGATTGTCTGCTCCTGCCGCCCAGGCCCTGAGGCCTCTGGGCACCTCCCTTGACGAAACAGAAATCAAACAAAATTACAGAAATAGGGCAGGAGCATTTGCCTAATAGACTCCCCAAGCAGGAGCAGGAGGAGGGGCACAGTACTGCCAGATCTCCAGCCTGCAATCTGAGAGCCAGCGCCCTGATCCCACATGAATCCAGAGCACAGTCCCAGGCCCCCAGGCCAGCTCCAGCTAAGGAGGGAGAAACTGCCAAGAAAATGGGCTAAGCATAAAAAACAAAGGTAGAAGAGACACAAAAAGGGGGATGTCCCACATCTCAGTGTGACTCACCCCCTGCTCAGCCCTGGCACACTGTCTGCGGGGAAAGCATTAAACTGTAATAATAATAAATTAATCATCCTTCCCCCTCCCATTGCACTTTTCATCTGAGGATCTCTGAGCACCTGGCAAACATTAATTACCAAGAGCTCCTCATGCCCCTGGGAGGGTGGAAGGGGACGCAGAGAGATCTCTTCACCTGCCACGGAAGGGCAGATGTGGCTGGAGCGGATGGGGCGGCTCTCGCATGGCACGGAAGCAAAGTTCAGAGCAGAGTGAGGGGTGCTGCCTTCCCTTGCGTGCTCTGGAGAGCAGGGGGTCCAGGAGCCTGTTCATGCCAGGGCACGGTCAGAGGCAGCTTTTCCTCAGAGTGGATCCATACCCTGAAGGGGTAAGGGAAGGAGGAGAGGTGCTACCCTCATCGGGGGCACAGGAGCAGAAAGCTTCAGAGTCCTTGAGAGAGGAAAGAACCAACTTAACTTTCCTTGGGTAAGAGGCAAAGGAGGGAGTATGGGGAAATAAAACCTGATCCTGTGACAGGAGATTGCTGAGATAGGAAATCAGGCCTTACCATTGCATCAGCTGCAGGGCGTGGATTTCACCTGAAAAAACACCTTGGCAAGTTGTTCCTGCAAGGAGGAGTGGGAGGGACAGTGGGAAGTCTGTGGAGGGGATCCTCCAGGTGTATTTAGGTTGTGTGTGTGGGTTCGTGTGTGTCATGGTGTATGGATAGGTGTGTATTTGAATGTCAGCACAGAGTATCATTTTCTTTGTGGAGGGCATATGCATGTTGCGTGTGCATGCTGGGATGGGAGGGGTGGGGAACATTTGTATACTGATGTGTGAACGTGCTCAGCTCGGTGCACGTAGAAGAACAGGTATGTTCAGAGGGTCTGTGGGGCTGTGTGTGTGTAGTAGCATAGCCACGTTAGAAAGTGTGTTCCTCTTTGTGAGGAATTGGAGATCCAGCGGGGGCCCACTCTCTCAGGGAACAGTGGTGGTGAGCAGAACTCCCACTCCTTAAATATTAAGTTCACAGAAGAAGCAAAAATGAAGATATCTGACATGAAGTGCAGTGAACTTATGGGACCTGTCAGCAAACAAACCTGGAAGGAAGTGTTGAATCCAAACTGAGCTATTACAGAGCCAGCAGAGACAATTCTGGTTCTGTCCATTACTTTGCAGGGTGGGATAATCCTTGGCAGGTGCTGTAGTGCCTGACTCAGGTGTAGGGACCAGGGCAGGCTCTGCTGAGGATTGTGGGTGATGTTGGCTGGGCTGGTGCCTGCGTTGGGGCCAAGCGAAGTGCAGACAGGCAGGATTTTAAAGGCAGCATGGGGTGACAGTGCTGATCAGAGCTGATGGTGTGGTTAGAAACTAGTGAGTGGGGAAGTCAGGCAGTGCTGATAAAGCAGGAGCTTGGCTGCACCAGGTGGGAAGGTGAGTCCCGTACAGGGCTCCGTTCAGGAGTGCTGCTTGGCTGGGCAGCCCCCAGGCAGGGCACACTTGCCTCCTGCCTGACACTGTTGTCCCCACGTGCTTCCTGGCTTGGAAGGTCCCTGGGTGGCTCCATTTCACTAAACTTTGTTTAGATTTTTCTCTGAGAGGAGCCAGAATATTTGTGGTTTCCACAAATGACTCCCCTCTCCTCTTCCCTCTCCCTGCCCTCTGGCCTGCATTGCTGCCTGTGCGTTTTTGTCCATGCAAATGCAGCACTGCTGAGGTGAGGAGCTACAGTTTGTGTTGCGTCTCTGGGCTCAGGACACTATCTGGGCGCAGCACATCCTGGTGCATGGAGCCAAACACACCTGGGCTCCTTCCAGCCCTGTGACTAACCTGTCCAGCCACTTCTGGCGACTCACTTCCCTCACTAGTGCCTCAGTTTCCCCATCCCTAGTGGGGTAATGATGCTGGCCTCCTTTGGGAAGCACATTAAGTTGTGCTTATAAAAAGGATTTAGAGCTGGTAAGTCCACGGGCAGCTCTGTGTGAGCCCCGGTGAGGAGCCCAGCTCTGCCAAAATCCTGGAGCCAAACGTGGTGTGTTCACAAAAACAGCCTACAACCTGCTCAAAATACCTATTTAATCAGGTAAATAATCTGCTCGTTTGTTTTAAAGAAAGAGGCTTATATCTGTGTTTACCCAACACGCCTCTCAGAACCTCCCTCGCATTCTTTGCTACTTAGAAAAATAAAGCCAAAAAAAAATGAGGAAATTTCGCCGCAAAAGGGCCCCCTTCCCCCCGCCTCCCGTAGCCCCGGCGTTCAGGGGTAGCGCGCCGTGATCTTCCCGAGGGCAAGATGCGGCCAGGGTTGTGACACCCGCAGGTGGCGGCCACCAGTGCCCCGAGGGTTCCAGTCCTCCTCGGTGCGCGCTCCGCACCGCACCGCCGAGCCGGGACCCGCGTGGGACGGCGGTGCCGGGGCAACCGTGCCCGTGCCCGCTACCCAGGGCACCGGTGCCGCTCGTCCTGTCCCGTACGCCCCCCTCCATCCCCTCGTGGTTTGCGGTCTGCTCCGCGCCGGCGGCTCCGTCTCCGCCGCTCCGGGGCTTCCGGAGGAGCCGGCGCCGCGGGGCGGGTGGCGGCGACGGCCGGCACCGATGGCCGCGGGATACCGCGGCCAGGCTGGTCCCGACGGGCGGCCCTGCGTGCGGGGCAGCCCCGCACTCCGTGCCCGCCGTGCCGGGACCGCCGCGGGGTGCGCGAGGGCCGCGCTCCGGCTCCGCCCGAGGTAACCCCGCCGCCGCTGCCCCGCTGCCTCCCGACCCGAGCCGAGCCGAGCCGAGCCGCTCCAGCCCGGCCCGGCCCCGCACCTGCCCCCGGCGGCGGGCCCGGCGCGGGGCGGGTCCGCCGGCCGCCAGTCACCGCCCCCCGCGGCGGCGCGCCCGCCCCCGGCCCCGCTGCCAAAGTGACTCGGGGAGGACCGGCACGGCAATGACATCAGTGCTTTAAACAACTTGTTATTCGGGAGCAATCAGCTGCAATTAGGTATTAATTAAGTATTATGAAAGTTGATTATTTAAGTGAATTCGGCTTTCGTCTCTCCGACTATGGTAAGTACAGCACAATTGTCCTTTTCCTGCCCCCAGCCCCCCGCCCGCCTCTCGGCGGAGCCCCCGGTCGGTGCGGCCGCTGGTGCCGGTGCCCCCGCGCCGGGCGGTGCGGAGAGGAGCGCTGTCCGCCCGGCCGCTCCTCCGCGGCCGTGACGCTCCGCGGCCGCGGGGCCGGCGCTGCGGGCAGCGCAGTCTCTCCGGACGCGGGGCCGCCGCCGCACCGAAACTTTTGTTGGCGGGTGCGGAGCTGCGGGCCAGGAGGAGCGGGGCGCGGGGGCCGCACCAGGTGCGGTGCGGCGGGGGGGGCTTGCCGCCTCCTTCACTTTGCTTCTTTCACTTGTTTTACGGAAGTTGCTCCCGCGCCCGCCGCCGCTTCGGCCCCGCTCTCCCGGCCCCGCCGAGGTGGGCCGGGGGCTCTGCTCCCTCCGTCGGTCCTTCCCGGCAGCGCGGCCCCCGCGGGCCGGGGCAGCGGGGCGAGGTGCGGGCTGGCCGTGAGAGGATGCGGAGGGGAAGTTTATGGGGGTTTTGAAATGATTCTGCCTTTGTATTTGTTGTAAGTTGTGTGGGTTGTTTTCTCTTTCATATTTTCCTCCCTCCTGAGCTCTGGCGTGTCGGTGGTAAAGGTTGCTTGTCAGGTTCCTGTACTGCCTAAATGAAAAGGAATTTAATTTATTTGGGACAAGGCAGTGTCAGATGAAGAGGCTGCTTATTACATTTAATGAGTTGTTTTTTGGTTTTATTCAGCCTGGGCATATCTGGGATGGGTTTGTTTTTGTTCTTCCATGTGAGGTGTATGAGACCTCCCCCACCCCTTCACATCATGCAGTGAGGAGGAAAGGTGGCCGGGCTGGGACAATGTTTTGGTTTTAGATTACAGGCCCTAGTATTGGGGTTGGGTGTGTTTTTGATTGTAGCTTTTTGTGGCTTGTCCACTGCTTTTTGATCAGGTATCAGGATGGGGAGTAGGTTCCGGCCTGGTGCTGGGCCGGGCTGGATTGGGCTGGTGGCCCTGCTGGGTGTGATGATGGACAGGACTCCATCAGGCTGGAGTGTGATTGCAGCCAGGAGCTGCAAGGCTCAAAGTGTTGGTGGGTTTTCCAATCCTTGGACCATCTGGATCAGAGTCTCATTTAGATTTAACAAAATGTACAAATTCAGAGTTGGGTAGAAATCAATCCCTTAGGTGATGTTACCTCCCTCTTTGGGTCCAGGTCCCACCACTATGGTCCCGTACTGGCTCACACAACTGCACCTGTTCCTCCAAAATGGTGTGAACCATTCTTTGCCATTTAAAAACCAAATGGCAGCAATGAGCCAAACAGGCCTGTGCTGGCAATGTGCCATGGTCCAGGTAATTACTGCCAGAGAGTGTGTGTTGGTTTTTTTTTGTTTTTTTTTTTTTTTAATAAGGAGTAAGATGGTAATAAACTGGTTGATGATTGACTGGGCCTGAACTATGTACTCTGATATTGTGAATGAGAGGATAATTTTGCCGTCGTTTATTCCATTTATTTACTTATTTCTACCATTGATATCAGGAGCCGAGTGGCTCCAGAGCCACTTCCACCTGTGAGCATCAAGTGCCAGCTCTGCTTGGGTCCAGCCGTGGGCGTGTGGCTGCCTCCCTTCTCGATCAAGAGGCTGGGATACTGCGTGGGCAGCTCGGGAGTTAAGGATGTGGTGAAACTGCAGGGGGGCAAATGCTTCAAAGAGCAACGAAGAGTGATTTAGCCCGATCTCCATCTCGAGGAGCTGCCCGGCCGTCCCGGGCCGGGGTGCCCCGGACGGGCAGGGCTGTGCCCCGGCCCTGCAGTGCCCTCTGCCGGCTGGAGCGCTGCCCGCTGCCCCGGGGGGCTCCCCCGAGCAGGGGCTGCCCGGACCACGCTCTCCCCTCCCCAAAAGAGGGACCCTCCTTCCCTCAGAAGTGTTGTGGGTGCTCAGCCTTGCCACCGCTACGCCCAGGTAACGCGTGGGCTTTGGTCTCCGGTGTGGGAACCCGGGGCTGCAGTAAGCCATGGAAATGAGGATCGGGGAGATCTCTTTAAGTCAGCATTATGATCTGTGTGTGGGTGAACCCGTCTTGTCATGATCTTGGGGCAAAGACCTGCCCCATAATCACCACCTCTAACCCTTATCTACTTGGGCCAGCTTATCTCCCTCAGTCTGCCTCTTGAATTCTCTCCAAGCCCTCAGGCAGTGACTCTCCAGAGGCAGTGCCCGAGGGCTGCTCACACGAGATGCCAGCTGGCAGAGGCAAGTCCAGAGGGGTTTCTTTCCCAGAGGGACTCCGTATGTGGGGTCTGACAGTCTGCTCTTGCTGAGGGCTTTCTCAGCTCAGTCAATCCATGCATGGACCTTCTAGGACCAGAAGTGTTAATAATGGTTAAGGGCTGAAAAGAATTTGTGGACTGAGTCCATCTGCGCAGGAATATGGCAAGATGTTCCCTACATGTGACTTTCTTTGAGTCTGGTTTTAAATACCTTGACTGACTGGGTACTTGTCACTTCCTTTGGGAAACTGTTCCCCAGCCTAGTTATCCTTGGTATGAGATTACAGGAACTGACCTCAGAATGAGGACTAAGACACCTATGGGAAATGGGTGTAGGAATACCCAATTTCCCACCCAAAGGGTCATTTTGGGTCTTTGTCAAATCACTGCAGTTGTTTGAAACACCTTCTTTGGTCTGGTGACAACTTGTTTGGGGTTTTTGTGACCAGGTTGTTTGGGAGACATTGGCTCAGTTCAGGTTGGTGTCATTCCTGAGCTCGTGCTCTGCAAAAGGTTCCTAGGCCGTTGGTTTGGGTGTTCATGTCCCTTTCCAGTAGTTCTGTGAGACACTTGGGATTAAGCCTACCAAGTGAAGATTGGCTTTAGCAGGGCAGGGATTAACCTTCCCATAGTGGAACAAGCAGCACCCAGCTATTACTTGAGAACATGCTTCAGAGCTGCTTGAAGTCCACAGGAGTGTTTCTACTGCTTTGGCACTATAGAGACATAACTCACAAAAAGGCCAGAAAGTTGATCTCTGAGATGAACTCCTGTTTCCTCACTTGTACTCTGTCTGCTGGATCTCATGAGTCCTTCTAAACCAGTCTGCTGCTGACAGAGTGGGGTCCACTGATGTGTGCAGGTACTACACCGTTCTGCTCTGAGACACAGAGTCCCGGGGGGAGAGGGAACTTGTACTGAAACTGGCTGGGAATGGCACAGATATCTCGACTGGAGGGGATCACATATTTGATGTGTAGTTTCCATATCATCAGTTTCTCTTTCTGTTTTGCTAAACTGTTTATACTTCTACCCGGAGCCCTCTTTCCTGCGATTGGATCTCTGGGCTTTGCCTACACAGCCTTTTCTGTCCCACTTTTTGCACTTGGCTGTCCTCCCAGCGAGAGCCTTTGTGGCCACTTTGACTCTCCCTCTGACATCAAATCGTGCCCCTGGGCTGCTGTGCAGCCTACAGTTTAGGCGCCCTCTGAAAAGTTGGTTGAAAGTGTCTGGAAAGTAATGAAAAGTCCTGTAGTAGGTGAAGATAACTATTGCCTGTGCTGCATCTCCCACCTCCACCTGGGCTCCTTCCCTCCCTCCCAGGGTTTGAAGATGCAGCCATTCCCAAGGTTTGGAGAGCTCAGGTGCCAGCCAGGGCTCAGCTCCCAGAAGTGCTGACACTGCAGGGGCCATGCTAGCCGATCCAGCTGAGGTTTGGGAGAACCAATGTCCTCGTCCTCAGCTGCACTTTGCAAAGCAAAGAGGGAGCAGAGGAGGCTTGGCTGGAAGCAGGGGAGGGGCAGAACCTCCAGCCAAAAGTCCCACGCGGCACCGTCTCCTCCCCTCCGGTTCAGTGAGGACTGGATCAATTTGGACGTCTTCAGCAATAAAAAATGCCGATGTCGTCCTAATTCACTAGGCCCCGAGATGACAGCAAATTTACATTTTTTAATTAAACTAGCAGCCAGTTTTTATGAGAGGGGGCTGGGTTATGCAAATCAAATGGTTGTGTACGAAAGATTAGGAGAGTTTGGGAATAAATTCCACAAATGCTAATAAAAAAAAAGAGAGAAAATGAGAGGGGGGGGAGAGAGGGACATTGTTCCATTAGCCCCTTTTAGGCTGATTTCCCTAGGGAGAAAGCTATGGGGGGTGAGAGATGGAGGCAGCTTTCAGAGACAGGTAAAATCCATTTTGACGATGGAGAGCCCCTTGGACCAGGACCTTGTCGCTCCCTGTTTTGTCTCCGAGGGCTCACAGGGGAGAAGGAGGAAGAAATTGGTGACAAAAGAAACACTTGCTGGTTTTTAATCCCCATTCCTGCTTGACCAGTGATCCACAGGCTGGAGCAGTAGTTGGGACTGGCTTGAGGATGTAGAAGGTGCACAGTGCTCAGGTGCTGGAAGGGCACAGGTGGGTGAAGGGCTGGGCCGTGTCACTGGGGTGCTGCAAGAGGGTGGATGTGGCAGGGAGACAGGGCAGTCCCTGGATGGGCAAAGCCCAGGGGCTATGCAAAGCTTCTCTGGATAGGGCCCATCTTTGGGCTGACAGATGGTCAGAGAGCAGGGCTACAGCTGGGATTGGTACCCTGGGGCTTCATCTCCTTTGTGCAGCTCTTGTGGGTGGGCTTCTGGTCCCTGGCAGGAGCTGCTGGTTGGAACAGGCAATAGTGCTGATCACAGGTGAGGGTCTAGACTGCTATTCCATGTAAGCACAGGCTTTATCTGCAGAGCAGAGTGTTGTTTTGGAGTGGGATGGTGATGCTTTTACCTCACCCAAACTGTGGAGCCCCTTGTTGCCCATCCATAGAGATCTCAGAGGCTGACTCCAGCTGTCAACATCTCTTTTCAGTGTGTTAACCTGGCACCAATCTTCACCTCTTTCTCAAGGGACTTTCCATCTTTCTTCATGTGATGATTCCAGAAAATAAAAGTTTGTCAAGTCCCTTCAGGAAGAAATAGTTACAGTGAACAAATAACATGCATTTCACTCACATAAAATATGTTCCTGTATAAGTTTCCCAAAGAATTCCAAGTTCTTGTTGCATTTGGGAGTTAGGTGTGGTGGCTATGTACCAAAGCAATTGTTTGCTGTGCTATGGAGAAACAAAACCAGAAAATTTCTGCAGGCTGGGAAACTGCTTAAAGCTTCCAGTCCTAAGGCAGTTTCATGCTTGGAATAAAAGCTGAACAACCCATGCAGGTTGGCAAGAGAAAGCAAAGGGTGGAGAACAGGAGATACAAGGGAAAAGGATGGGAACACTAAGGTCACTGGGTGCATTTTATGACAATCCCCTGAGGATTTGGTGCCTCACTAGAGAGCTTTGCCACCCATTCCTGGTTTTGGGGTGTGAAATGATGATTCACCAACATGCTCATGTTTTGCTTTGGAGAGGTGACATTTTAGCAGAGCCTCTCTTGTGAAATCAGTAAAAACACCAAGCTCCGGTGGCACATTCCTGGAGGTGTTCCCCACACCCAACACCTACATCCCTGTCACTCCATCCTGAACATGCGTGTCTGCCCCGGACACTCACCCACCTCCATGCTCCCGGACACTCACGTGTTGGTGGTGTGCTGAGCTTCATGTTCCCCAGGCTGCTCTCTCAAGACATTGCCATGATGAACACTCTGGTTCTGTGCACTTGCATCATCGCTGCCACGAATTAATCCTTCTTGGCAGCAAGAGAAGACGGGTACGGTGTCAGTCCTGTGTGTTGGGTGTCTCTGTGCTCCCCCCAGTCTGCAGTGAAACCCCCACTGTTCTGCTGCTGGGGCGAATGGTGGCCTTGGCGTCAGCTTGGTCCACAGCCTCAGAGAGACAGGGGATTTCTGTAACACGAGTTTCTGAGCTGAACTAGGGCCAAGTTCAGCCTAAAACTAACAAAGAGCTCCAGAACAGGTCTGTGAGACATGGCAGAGTCTGAGGATTTGGTGTAGGATGAATAACTCCTAATCTATAAAGTGGGCATAATCATCCTCCCTTGTGCAGCCCAGAGCCAGGGCTGGGTGCTCAGGGATGGAGATAAGTGAGTGAGGCCTGGCTGCTGTCCATGGATGGGTGCGGGGGGTCGGGCAGGAGCGCTCCTCCCTCCAGCCGGGGTGGGGTGCCTGGGGTGTGGGAGAGCTGAGCCCGCTCCCGCTTTCCGGAGCTTCCTGGGAGCTCCTGCACCCGCCTGCCCCACGGCACCTTTGGCATCCCAGCAGCCGTGGATCCAGGGTGGGTTGTCATGGACCTGCAAGGGGACCTCTCCAGGACCTAGGCTGGGAGGTGAAGAGCTCCAGCTGGGCTGTTCTGTTGGAATGGTGCAGTGCTGTCAGCCCTGCTCCCAAAACTGGATGGGCCAGGGCAGAGCAGAGGAAGAACCAGGAGCTTTCAGCTTCCATACATGGGAAACTGTCAAAAGCCAGGTAGCAACACTAGCTTTTGTCTGGTATTTCCAGAAAAACCCGGCAGGACCTGGCATCCCAGGGCATAATTTATTATGGAAAAATAAAATAATAAAGTACCAATCCCTTTGAGGCCTGAGTCATAGAAGCATCTTCTCATTAAAGCAGCTCCACCTCTCTGCCTGGTGTTTGCCAGTTCCATGCCTATATGAATCCACTCCCTGAGCTGCCTCGCCCAGGGCAGCCTTCCTCCTCCTCCTCCTCCTCCTCCTGCTGCCTGTGCTTCCCCAGCACACCTCTCCTCCAGCACCCCTTCCCCTGTCTGGAGGAGCACGAGCAGTTCCACATCTCAAGCCAGATTCTCCCCAGGCCCCCTGTCTTTGGACCAGGTGGATGTTTTATTGGTGTGTGTTGTAGACAAGTATCTTCATCTTTTCACCCACCCTCCTCCCACCCCTGTGCTATCAAGTTCTCTGGGCATGCCCTGGCTCCCACATGCCCTTCTCCTGGCCATGTGTTGTGAAGGTGTGTGTGGTATCTTTCCATGGCTCGAAGCTCTCTTCCAAGTGGCCCTCTGCAAGCAGGGAAAGGAGAGGAAGCTGCTCCTGGAGTAATTACCATCTGCATGTCCCGAAGGCAGGCAGCAGATGTTAGCAGAGGAGGACCGGATTGGAAGAGGGTGAGGGAGCAGAGGCTGGGGAAAGGGGGTCTGATTTTTCTTCTCGATTGCATATGAATATTTTTAACTGAAACTCAGTAGGACAAGAATCCCAGTTCTGCAAGTTGATCCATGCACTTGGAAACTTTAGGGGAAAGCTCCTTTGCTCACTCTTGCTCTGTTTTCTGTCACTCACTCTGCTTTTCTCAGCCTTTTTTATGCTGCACTATTTAACTTTTCTTACTAAATAGCTTTCCTTTATGTCCTTCTTCCTTTCTATATTCCCACAGACCTGTCACTCTTTGTCACTCTCCTGGACTTCCATTCTGTCTTTGATTCTGTCTTGCTTTCCCTTTCCTTCCCCCGTCTTCCATTGTCTTACTCTATTTTTCATTTTCCCATTTTTCTGTGGGCTGATATTCAGATGAGCAAACTTTTTCCAGTTAAAGGAGGTCATGAATATTAGGATTTTTCTATCAAACAATGAAATATGGCTCAAATTACTCTAAAGATTAGGGCCCTTTTCATAAACCACCTGCTGTTTTTTTTTTGAAAGAAAGCACAACCACTTGCCTGTATGCTCCAAGCAGTTGTCTCACATCTCTACCTCGCCAAGCTTTGCCGTTCCAATTTCTTCTGCTGAATTTGTTGCTCTTGGTGGAGTAAGTCTGCTCTTCCCAGACTGCCAGCACCCAATGAGTCTGGGTTTGGACAGGTTTGGACAGGATGGGGATTCTGGCAGAATCCCCACTACTTTAAATGTTGGTTTGTGATTGTGCTTTTTTGATTGCAGTGTGTATATTTTGGGGTTTTATTTTTGTTTTCGACAAACAACATTCTGGTTTGAAACTCATTTGGTCTGAACCTCTCAGCTTGACTGAGAGATCTCATACAGATGTTAGCACCCAGTGAGGCATGGAAACACATGGACCCCCTCACCTTCCCCTTGTCCTGCTGATGTGGCCCAGCCATCGCTCCCCAGCATGAGGAGGCTGTGGTGCAGGTGACCTGCTCAGGCCTGGACACCAACCCAGGCTGTGGTCATTTCCTCTTGGCTCTGTCCCTTTCCTCCCAGCCACAGTTTCAGAAAAGGACCTGTGCTGAGCACAGTGGCCACAGCTGACTCTGGGAAAGCCAAGTTTGTGCTGCATGAGATCCTCCATTCCTTGTGGTCCTGGCCGTGCTTAACTGGACAGTGCCGTGCCTTTGCCAGGGAGCACCAGAGCGGCTTGGTCATTCAGCAGGGACATGGAGAGTGGTGGAGCTGTGCCCCAGGGACCTGGAGAGCTGCAAGCAGAAGAGCCTCAATGCTCCCTTGGGAGTTGCTGTGAGGCAGTCGTGGGTAATGCCAGAGACAGGAACAACAGAGGACACCAGCTTGTCTCAGACTTAAGTTTTGTTTTCAGTCTAGCCTATGTATACTCTTCATAGTTGCTATTTTTTCCCCAGTTACATGAATGTGTCTTGTCCTTGCTGTCTTCCATCTTCCCTCAGCCAACCTTGCCATTTTCTGCATGTCTTTGCTGGGAAGCTCACAGCACCATTCCTCCTGGGCAGAGACCACACATCTCCGAGGAGGCACCTCTCACTGGTGTGTGCTCGTTCCAGGAGCCTGCTCCAGCCCTTCCACCCTCTCCCACCTGCATTTCCCTGGGCAGAAACTGCACACACAGCCTGGGCTGTGTGAACACGGAGTTTGTTTTGCCAGGGTGACCTGTTTAATCATCTCATTTTCTGGTGGCCGTTTATTCCTCGTTTCCACGGTTACAGCCCCATTAAGAGGAGAAGCAATAAGGCAGCGAGTCAAACAGGTAATAAAAACATTAAAGCCATGTGCGCACTGGGAGGGAGGGAGGGCGAGCGGCACTCAGTGAGACGAGACGGGCTGTGCCAGGGAGACAGAAGGGTCACAGGAGCCTGTGCACAGTGTGATGACACCCAGCTCAGTGCCCAGCCTCTGCAGGGGCCTGACGGCCAACAAAGTGTCCTACAGCATCCCACAGCGCTCCACCCTGCTCTGTTGGCGTGTGCTGACACTCAGGAGAGTGTCACTGCCACCAGTGTGCTGCTCTCCCCACTGCTGTGCCACTAAGGCAGAGTTGCAAGTGGACAAAAGCACTCGAAATTAGAGTGTACTCTTTCTGTATTTTCTTTCAGGGCTCTGACTGTCTGAAAATTTGTAACTTTCTGTTTAGTTCTGGTGATGCTAGTGGACCCAAATACTTGTCCCTGTAACAGCTCTACCATGGCCCTTGCCAGGGTACCTGCTCTTGCTGGTGTCGGCTGCGCTGCTCCCCTGCAGAGCCATGGCTCTGCACAGTTCCTGAGGTAGGACTGACTGTCCCACAGGCTGCACCGAGGTACTCACAGCCAGCTGCCTGAGCCAGCACAACCTAGAGTACTGTGACACTGGTATGAGGCTTTCCTAGGTGGAAATACCTGTTTATGGAAGGCCATATTTCTGCAGCCTCCAGGAGAAGGTCAGATGCTATGGAAACAGGATAGCCAGGTCTCTGCTCCGCAGCAGTGGCTGTGGGCTGGGGAATGGGTGGGAGCTGCTCACCTGGGAGAGTGGGGGATGCCTTTTAGGCTATAGGTAGAAATCAGGGGAGAGCTGTGGAGGGCGGGTGACATCGCTGGGAATTAGGTCTCTTCTGCTAGGAGGAATCCCCAGATTTCTGGCTTTTCATTGTGGGCTCCTAAAAAGAAAGCAAAATAAAGAAACCTAAAGCAGCATCTCTGGAGTGAGGAGAAGGCAGAGCCCTGGTATCTCAAGAGAAAGAAGAGGACTGTTTTCAGCTCACTTCCCTCCAGGCAGTGGTCCTCAGGGAATCCCTCAGGGCTCTTGGAAGGTGGGAGCCTTTTGATACTTGTTATCCCAAAACTGACTTGGCCGGCAATGAGATGGTGGCCTCTCTTCCTTTGGGAAATTTTGGGCTAGATGAACTCCTGGGTGTAAAACATGACCTGACTGGCAAAACCCAGCAAAGTTACTTTTCCTTATAATTTCTCAGTGGCCACGGAGGCCAAACAGCATTGGATCTTAGATGATGAGATGTTGGGTTTGAGGTGGTAGGTCGCTGCCATGAAGGAGCAGGTGCCCACGGGTGAGAGGATTCTGACCTGTGAATAAGGGTGAGTTTCACTGTGGATGAAAAGAGGTTAAATATAACAGTCCCACTCATATAGGTGGCACAGCACTGACAGCAAAACAAAAATATTCAGAAAAGCAAACTATAAAGGAGGGCAAGAAAACAGAACTGCAGTGAAATGGGGTGCTTTACCTGCTAGCTCTCTCTGTTGAAAGAGTCTGCCCTGTCACAGCCCCATTTTGCCCTGGTGGGATTTTTTTTTTTATTCATTTCTGACATTGTTTTGGGTTTTACAGTTTCTTTTCTGCAGACTTTATCAGAAAGCATATTTGTGGTGAGAGCCTGTGAAAGGACCTGGCTTGCTGAGTAAATGTTCAACGTGGAAATGAGCTGCATGACCTTGAGGAGGGGAGAGGGAGGAAAGCTGACAGAAATTCATAAAAAGCTGAAAAAGAAAAGAACAAGGAGAAGGGAGGGGAGAGGAAAAAAGATAAAAGGCCTGGCCAGACTGGAAGAAGTCACACAAGAGAGGAATAATGGTCTTTCTTGTTACAGCAGGGACTGGACCTGTCGTATTAGGCATCTTAAAGAGCCTGAGTCTAAGTTGTGCTCAGCACTGACACTTTGAAAAATAGGCCCATTTAAGGTGACTCAAGTTGGGCAACAAAAGTCAGTAGTCACTTTAGATCATCTTGGCCTGTGTTCAGAAAGGGTGAATTTTATCCTTGGCGAAAGGCCAGTGGGAGGCCCTTCTGTGTTCTGTTCCCGTTCCCAGAATAGGACTTGGGGTGGCTCCTGGAGCTTGTGCTGGCCCTTTGGGGCAGGGGCAGAACCCACTCTTCTCAGGTTTTGGGCTGAGCCCTCCCTGTGCAGAAGGCAGTGATGGTCGCTTTCTGGGCTCATGTGTCAATCCAGTTGTCTGTGGGCAGAAACTGGGCTTGAATTTATTTGTGGAATTTTTGGGGGGCTGTGGGTGTCTGGAGAAGGAGCTGGATGGAGCAATGTCTCCGTCCTCAGTGCAGGAAGGGACAGTAGCAGCAGTGCAGGATGTTTCCCAACCGTCCTTGGAGTTCCTCAAGATGTGAGATTGACATGGAGGCACTTGCTTTGGAAAACTAATGAGTGTGCCAATCAGAAAAGACCAACAAAACACTGTTGCAAGGAAGAAACTTTGAGTGGAAACACCCTACTGTCACTATCAGAGACCAAGGTGTGAGGTCCAAGCATGCTCTGGAGCTTGGCTTTCCAGAACTGCCTGGTTTGGGCTTGATGGTTTTACTTCAGTCCCACATCTAGTCCTGGAGGATCTAAAGTGGATTTTAAAATTGTGTTGTAGGGATTGGAGAGAAATTGAGCACCAAGTTTCTGCAGGTTCGTATTCCTCTAGCATGTCCTTATTATCTGGATGACACCAGCTCCAGGAAGCCCCTCGGTCCTGCAGTCCTTGGCTCTGGTGCCATTTCTGTGGAGGGATCTGGGCACACAAGGACCTGGCACCCAGCAGTCAGGGGGGCTGGAGCAGAAACCCTTGTGCTCTTCAGGGAACCAATGGCTTCTGCTACTTTTTTTGTTGTTTGAATGCATGAAAAAAAGTATAAATGCACTTAGGCTCCCCTTACCGCTCATTCTGTTGTCATTTTTTTGACTCCCCAAATTCTCTTCATTTTCAAGGGGGGAAGTCTGACTTCAGTGGCATCAGCACTTCCAAACCACTGCACACTGACATAAGCAGTTCAGAGTGTGTGGCAAGGACTGTGCTGAAGCAGAGTTCTCATTTGTGTTGAAACAGGGCTGATCGCCATTTTTTTGTTAAACCTGAATAGCTGCACTAATGGTCCTCATATACACATCTTTAAATTTTGGTTCATTTAGGTGGGGGGTCAATTTCTTTCCATAAGCCTGAAAATTGTAGAGTAAGATTTTCATCTTCACTGCTGCTATGGGAGAGCTCTACTGTATGGAGAGGAGCATTTTTCGATTTTTTTTCCAGTTGGAAATGAAAGAAATCAAACTTTTTCCAGTAGGGAAAAGTCGTGTCTAGTGATGACCTCAAAATAATTTCTCTAGCAGTGCTGTGTGATGTCAGACAAGACAGTATGTGGCTGGGTGGGAAGTGCAGACAGCATGGGCACAAGTGCCTGACACAGGGGAAAACCATCAGTCCACGGCTTTGGGAGGAACTGGAGCAAAGTCACCAGCGCAGATGCCAGAGCAGGGAACTGTAACTGTACATTTAATAGCTTTGGATGTTTGCTTTTATGTGACAGTTGCTGCTCAAGCAAACAGATTGGAGAATTTTAGACTTGCGTGGATTTCGGGGATTTTATTTATATGTGCTCAGCACAGGACATGAGTGGGATGGGAGCATAGGGTTTTTTTCAACAGGAGAGGGGCCTTGTACCCTGCTCCTCTGTGCCTCTGTGCACCTTGATTTTATGACCTGAGCCTTCCCCTTTCACTCCTGTTTCTTACTCTTCCCTGAAGTCACTGTCCCTCCAAACCCACCTCACTCACCTGCTCCCTCTGGTTCCAGCATCCTCCCACACTCCCCGGAGCATCCTCTGTCCTATTCTTCTGCTCCCTGATTTGTTAACCTGCCCCTGTGCTGAAAGCCCCGTCTGGAAGTCAAACAGCCATGCCCTGAGTGCTGGCCCTGCCCGGCCTCCCCTGCCCAGCTTGGGGTGCGGTTGAAACTGTCCTGTGAGAACTGCAAGGCAGAAGAGGCATGTTTTCACAGTTTATTCTCCAAAAGGAGAGCCTGCTAGGGGTGAGGGGCAGGCTCCTTGCAGTGAAGGTGTTAACAAATAGCAGGTGATTAAACATGACAAGCAGTGACATTTCTGTGTGGGGTTCTCAGTACCAGCAATGCCAAGAATGAAGCTATAAACCCTGACATTTTGTGTTATGCACTGAGGTTTTTAATAGACATCTTTCTCTCCCTCACCCCTGTTTGTTTCTTTTATTCTCTATTCTCTTCTGTCCTCTTTTCCCTTTCCTCTCTCTTCCTGATCCTCACCCTGGCTCTGTCCCATCTCAAGTGCCCCCACCTCCGTTTCCCATCCCTCCCTCCCTGCTCTTATCTTTGCTCTCTTGCTTCACCAGACTCATTTGTTCAATGTCCTTCAGTTTAGCTTTTGTTTCTCTCTTCCTCCCTATTTTCTTGTTATACTTTTCCAAGATTTTTTGCTTTTCATGGCATCGTTCACCCTTCCTTATTCTTCTCTTCCTCCTCGTAGCTCCGGTCTCTGCCATATGCACACGCTGGCAGTCACTCACACATATGCACTCCCACACTTTATTGCACACACACTGGCTCTTCCCGCACACTTCCCTGCTCCCCCCACGCTCCTGCTCTCTCCTGCTCTGTCTCTCACATACGCTCACACTTGCTCTTTTCTTTCTGTGCTTCCCCTCTCCTGCTCTTCTTTGTCTTTGTTACTCCCTTCTGCTGTCATCCTCCCTCTGTCTGTTCTTTTCCACTCTCTCCCCTTCTCCCTCCCTTTCCTTTCTCTTTTTGGGGTCTGATGTAATACTCTAACCATGGGCAGCCAGGCCAGTTGCTTGTCAGGGAGCAGGTGTCCCACCCCTGAGTGATGTTTTTGTTAATAACATTTTTGCCCTGACTCAGAAGCCGTCATTTTGGAGATTGGTTGGTGGGTTTTTTTTAAGGACAGGAGCTGAGGAGGCTGAGCTTTTGGGAACAGTTGCTGGGTTTGTACTAAAAGGACTGCAACAGTTGTTCTGCTGAGCAAGAAACGTTGGAACAACTGCAGATTCTTTCCCCCCCCCCCAATCTATCCAAAGGGCATTTGGAGGTGACACCCAATGCACAGCCCCCTTGCAGCCAGCTCTAATTGGAGCTGACGAGCTGCCACTCGTTCTTGGCTTTGGAAGTGGGGCACTTCTGCCACTGGAGGTGGCCCTACCCAGCCCTCTCTATTACAAAAAAACATTTCCTCCTCTTCTGCCTGGTGGTGTTATGGGCACAAAATCAGGAAAATGCCAGAGTGACCAGAGCAGTCAAACACAGGGCTCTCCTCCAGCAGGTCGCCTGGTCTCTGGAGCTCAGTAGCTATGGCCCAGCTACACGACCTGGACATAAGAAAGGGGTCTCCAGGCACAGAAGGATAAAAGGGGTCAACGGCGGTCATCGGCTCCCTGCTCCATGGCCTGCCTGGCTCACTGTGTCTTACCAGGCTGTGATCCCTTTCATGCAGAGGTTGAGGCAGGGCATGATGCTTCCCAGTAGGTAGGATGGAGATGGTGTGGGCAAGCCCGTGGGAGCCCGTCCTCTCTGC
The DNA here is from genome assembly GCF_026979565.1 of Vidua chalybeata. NCBI lineage: Eukaryota > Metazoa > Chordata > Aves > Passeriformes > Viduidae > Vidua > Vidua chalybeata. The sequence continues at coordinate 8,034,393 of NC_071551.1, read as the reverse complement.
TGAATCAGCCATGCTATTGCCACCGAGGCCAAGACCTTCCTACCTGGCTGGCCCCAGTGAGATCTACACTGCAGAAGGCATCACAAAGTGTTTCCTGGGGACTCGAGGCACCTCCAGACGCTCTTTGAGCAGCACGGTGATTCCTTCTCACACAGCTGCAGAATCTCTGCCTCCCCAGCTCCCTGGGGAAGGTCTGTAGGGAGCTCCTGGAGAATTACCAGGCATAGGGTCTGTGCTGTGCATCAGGAATGTACTGGCCCATCGCTACAGCTGACACCTCTGCACTGAGAGCACCCAGGGTGGGCGAGAGGCTCTCCTGGGTGGACAGAGAGGACAGAGGTTGGGGCAGCTCCCATGGGCAGGAGGTCTTCAGTGTAAGGGGCTTAGCAGGTATTTGAAATGAGTTCAAACTAAACTGCAGCTTCAGTCCCAGTATTTCCTTTTCCTTGACTCTGCACTAATTCTAAAAATCAAAATGCTTCCCCATAAAGAACCACCTTCCCATAAAAGGGCCTCTCCCTCCCTTTCTGCCCAGGTCTTATTGATCAAGCACCACAGACGGTGGCTGCAGCTTCAGTTGCCAAGTAGGGCAGATCAATAGAGACTCGATAGGATGGGATTTTTGGCAGCTGGAACATATATTTGTTCCTCCCTCCGTCCCACCGTCCCTCTGGGACATGGTTGGTGTCACAGTGGAAGCAGGTGGAGCAAAGCTCCGTCCTCCCGCCTGCCGCTCACCTTGTCATCTGTCCTCTGTGCTGCAGCCCTGGGAGCAGAGGCCTCTGTGGGAGCATCTGTGGGGCTGCAGAGAATGTGGGGCACGTGTGGAGAGAGAGTAGTCCCACCCTGTGCTGGCCCCCCGGCCCCTCTCTGCTGCTTACCTTTTACAATGGCCAAGTTCACCCTTTTTGTATACTGGGGCAATCCCATGGGTCATTCCAGGCTCCCCAAAAGCAGTATTTGGTCTTTATTGTTTGCCCAGTGTCTTTATTCAACTAGTGTTTCTTCCCTGCCTGGATCCAAAGTAACTCCCCTCTGCCCTTCCCTCCTGTGGCATCAGTGCTGTTGTCATCTTTGCAGAGATGGGGAGAGCAAGGCACGGTGATGGGAAGCGACTTCCTGAAGGCCAGAGGGACTTGGTGCTGGATTTGGGGTTTGGGGCCATGTTTCTGGCTCTCCTTTAGCAGCACTCAGCCCCATGGCCATGGGCTTGGGACAGTGCTTCCCCACCCAGAGCCTTCCCAGGCTGCCCTGTTTGTGTGGGACCAAACGCTGTGGGCTGCTCTCCAGCATGAACTGGGGGAATGAGACGCAGAGGGGAGCACTGGGGAGGAGAGGGATGCCGTGCAGACTTGTCTTTCTCCATCCTCTCTGAAGAGCAGTTAGCTCTGCCATAAGATGTCCTTAACCCTTGCTAGCCCTCCTGGCTGCCGAGCCTCTGGCAGGTGCTGAGTGCCGCGCACAGAGAAGTTAATGAAATGAGTATTTTGGGGAGGGGGGAGGGAGGCTCTGTACTGCACCCTGGGGCCCTGGGTTTATTAATGGTGACCTGCCATTAAAGACTAAAGTGCTAACCTGGTCATATTTAGCAGCTTTCAGTGGTATCCCAGTGGTCTCTGCCTGCAATATCAACTCCTGCTTTCCCCCGCAGCCCCAGCTCAGCAGGAGCTGACTCCAGAGTTTCTCTGCTACAATGAGTCTGGTGGGCAGCGCTAAGAAGTCTCTGCGCTGCTGCTGCCAGACAGATTTCCACCTCCTCCTGCTGCTTCACGCAGCTTCGCCCTCTTACTGCCAGGTCTTGCCAGGCAGCGCTTGGAAAAGAGGATCAAGTCCTGGCATCTTCATGATTTCCTTAATAGAGACAGAGCCTGGGGGTCACTAGGAGAGGGAGGTGTGCCAGCACGAAGCTCAGAGGGTTTGGCCATGAAGAAGAGGCATACTCTGGCTCTGCAAAGCATTTCCACAGAGCTCTCCGAGAAGGCACTGGCAAATTATCCCTCTGAGGTGGCAGGCTGGGAAGCGAGGCAGCAGCTCTGCCAGACCTGATTAAAACAGGACTCGAGGCTAACAGCTTCAGGTCAGAGCAGGAGGGCTGCTCCCACTGCTGCTGTCCCTCTTGCTCCAATCTAAGGGATACGTGGAAAACCCAAGCTTGGGGGAATGTCCCTTAGGGGATATCAGCAGTTGTGTATTGCATTGACAGGCACTTTAGAAAGATGCTGGGAGCTGCTGCTGCTGCTGCTGGTCCAGGCAGGGATCAGTGTTAGCAGAAGAAAAAAAAAGCCCCAGAGTTTCCTTGAAGCTAATTCTGCTCTTGATGCTTCCCCAGAAGCAAGATCCTGCTGTGCTCCGTGTGCCAACTGAGATTATTGCTTTCCCTGATCACTTCTTCCTGGATTAAAACCTCAGCACAGAGTATTTTGCAGTGTGTTATTCCAGGATACCCACTAGAAGCTCAACATGGTGCAGACTCTGGCAGAGATACCAGGGAATCATGAGGCATCTCCAGCTCAGACTGCTCCTGCTGCTCAAATCAGGAGTGGGGGGTGCACCTGCCCCCTGGCACTTCTGTTTGGCCTGAGGTGAGGGCACAGAGAGCAAGGCTGTAGGGATTTTCCTCTCTCCAGAGAGCCCCGCAAGCCGCAGATCCCACGTCCTCGCAGCCCTGCCCTTCGTGTGGGCACGTTTGTCAGCGTGGGCTGCAGGCCATTGCCCAGCAGGGCCAGCGAGGGCAGGGGCCTTGTTCCAGCAGAGCTGAGCCCTCGCGGCCTCCCAGCAGCCGAGTGCCGGTTTGGCAGCCGGGCTGGGGGCAACCCTCGCTCGCTCCTTTGGCTCCGCGCCCCAGCTGATCTGCAGCCAGGTTTTGCTGTAATCCCTACATCCTGTTGCAGGTCCTTAATCAGCTGGAGCCAGCCTGGAAAAAAAAAAAACCAAACCCCAAACTGTTGTGGTTAAAGCTCCCCACTGCCAGGTAGGGGGGAGGGATGGGCAGCAGCCTTCCCAGGCACCAGGTGGGAGACGAGAAGGGTTGGGAGAGATTACAGTTTCCTTGGTAGGGATAGAAGCAGAGGAAAGGCTGTTTGTTTCTGCTGCGGGGGGGGGGGGGGGGTCTCTGCAGGACCCACTCATGCTGTTCCCCTGCAGAGAGGATGGGTCTGGGTTTGAGGCATTGACGGCTCCTGTTCTCCCACTGCCGGCTCAGCTATGGATACTGGCCCTTCAGCCCTCATTGGGCAGGCTTGGAAACTCTCTGGGTTGTTGTTGAGTTGGTTTTTTTTCCCATTTAATGCATAGAATAACACTGATGGGTATGAACAGCTCCAGCCAGGCGACGAGGGGAAAGAATAACAAGCTCCTGAATGTCGGGCAAAATTATGGGCCATTGCTATTTAGGGTGAGTCTGGTGGATTTAGGGCCTCTCTGTTCTATTGTCCTGGCTGCTCTGGGCATTGGAGCAGGCGAGACACAAGTCGGGAATTTTATTGCAGAGCATGTTCAGGGGAAGGCTGGTTCTGAGCGTTTCCGGAGTAAAACAGCAGCAGTGGGGGAGAGGGCACTGTTTCTGTTGGAAAGTTGGTGAGATGTGATACTGGAGGCTGGAAGTCCTGGAGAGGTGCTTATCCAGCAGAGAACAGAGCCCCTTTGCATCCTGGTTTCTGTCAGGATTCAGTTCTAAAGTCTGTGTAGGATTGGTCTCCATCCATCAGACCTGGGCTGACTGTCCAGCTGCTGTGTCCCTTGGCAGACCCTGCTGGTCCCCACTGCATCTCAAGGGCACATGGCTCTTTGTCTTCTCTTGTGAAGCATTCAGGAATGTAGTTCATATGAAAAACAGTGCCTATATAGGTGTGTTCAGTGGGGATTAGGGGTTTTAGTGTCATCTCTTGGATGCTTATTGCTGGCACTGGTGATGTAACCAGGGCTGGCACTGCGATCGCATTGCCAGGTGTTAGGGGAAGGCCCCAGCTGAACAGCATAAGCATAGAGGGATACAGAAAGGCTGAAGAAAGGTGTTACACAGTGTGATAGAAGTGGATCATCCATGGGAAAGTGATGTCTTCACAAGTGCTGAACAGGGTGTACCCTAAGCATCCAGATTTTGGCAAATGCATTCTGTCCCATGCCAGGATGGGGAGGAGTGGCAGAGAGCAAGAAAGCCATTCAAGCCTGGCTGTCTACATAGGTGTGAGGCTCAGCAGGGTGAATTCTTTGCTTCTTTGGGGCTCTTTTTATTTGACCGGATTAAAAAGCCTATTTGAGTTTCTTAAACCATTTAATCTAAAATCCCCAGGTAGATGTGCCATTGGATTCAGTTTTAAGCTTATAAACAAAATAGGTCTGTGTTTGTCTCTTCTTCATTTTGTTTTAAAGAAAAAGGGTTTGACCTGTCCTCCCTGGAGCTGGGGGGGAGTTGAGCTTCTGGTGCCTGTGAATCCCTGTGAGCTTTCTGAAGGGTGGGAAAGTGCAGAGATTGGGGTGCTGATGTGACTTTCCTGCAGCTCCAGGGCAGATGTACATGTGGCCTGGGCAGGGGCTGGGCTCCTCTGGCTGGTCCCCAGGGCTCAGTGCCTGCACAGAGTACTGAGTGTAGGTAAAAATTCCAGTAGAACCATTGCTCTGCAATTAGTTTGGATACGTGGAAAAGGAGAGGACCATAGGAGATGGGAGAAAGTGGGAGGAAAGCATGGAATGTTCTGGATAATTCCAGTTCCTTTTGAGAGGAAGCTGGTTCTCCTCTGCTCCCAGAGTGTCCAGCTCCCTCCAGGGTTTCCTCCTGCATCCATCCTCTCCATGCAGTCTTCTCTTGTCTCCTCTACAGTGCCATGTGGCTTATTGCTGCCACTGCCTGTGCTTCAGAGGAGATTCCATTGTCCCCAAAATGGGACAGTTCAGGATTTGTTCTCAGGAAAGAGGTGCTACTGATGCCTCTGGCAGCTGCAGGAATCTCACAGGTCTGTGGCCCACAGTGCCAGATACTCCAAAGGGAGGTACTGAACCCACAGCAGGTAAATGTAAGATGATCTGCCCCTGTGTCTCCTCAAAATGCTTTCCATGTGTCCACAGAGTCACATGTGTGCGGTGACAGTGGCAGTGCTCAAACCAACTGTAGTGGGAGCAGTGTCCCTTCCAGATCCTGCCCCCAGTGCTGGGAGCACAGCAGAAGCGCTGGGCCATCCAGCCCCTCGTGCAGCCATGGAAAAGCTTGTTCCAGCACAGCCACAGAAGGGCCAGGAGGGAAGGCTGTCCTCACCCCCTGTGCTCTTTGCTGTGAGCAGAGAGGCCTCCTGTGTCCAGGGCTCTCAAGGAGATGCTCTGTGTAAGGGGGAGGTGGGAACAGGACTGTATCCTTCCCGCCTTCCTTCTCCCAAGGAGCTGAAGACTGACAGAGGGATAGGCATCTGTCCAATGGCAGCTAGAATAGGAGGGAGCCCTGTTGGCTTTGCCCAGGGAGCCTCTTTCTATATGGAAATGAAGAATTTAGGCTAATGGAGCTCAACCATCTCTAATTTTGCGATGGCAGGAGGATTTTGATTGAAAGTAATTAAGCAAGCTAGCTGTAAAATTAATTAAAGCAAAAGGGGGGGATTTTTTTATTGGATTGGATAGCGATATAGCGGCTGTCAAATGGGGGACGGATGGGGGTGACCTGAATTCTCTGCCCTCCCTCCTCCCACTCGGGACGTTTATGTCACTTTAATCTCCTTACAGCGGCTGGTGTGCATTTGTTTGAAATAATCAAGGAAATATGGTCAGAAATTGTCAGCTTTCAGATCTAATTTACCTGACAGCCCTGCGCAGACCAGTAAGCCTCTGTGTGCGTGTGTGTGGTGCATGCGACTGTGTGGTCATGGAGGACTCCTTGTCTCTCCTGTCCCCTGTTTTTGTTCATTCTGTCTTCTCTTGATTCTTAGCAAAAATACTTCTGACATATCTGGGGCCACCCAGCACCTTGCAGGAAAAAGAAATAAGTTTGACAATTTTCCTGCGGTCCCTTCTCCACCCCCACCTTCCCATCACTATCTCCTCCCAACCTGCTGCCTCATCCTTGCACCATAACCAGCTTTAGGGTTTAGGCAATATAGGATTAGGGGAGGTGGCTGTAATTCTTTATTCCAGATGGCTGGAAACTGCTAAACCCACTGTCACAAGCACTGAGTTATAAAAATACTTAAATTAGGCCCTTTGTTTCAGCCCCTGTCCCTGCCAAGCAGCTATCCTGGTGTCCTGCCGGGAGCTCAGCTTGCGCAGAACAGGTGGGGGACTCTGAGTCCAGACTGTAATGATGATGCTGGGGAGAGGCTTCTCTGGACTCACACCTACCTGGATTCCCTTGCTCAGCTCCATCTGCTCCCTTTTTTGCCTTTAGCTCTTAAAGAGAGATCTGCAGCAAGAAGGAGCTGGGCATGAGTTGGTGTGTGCTCACTTAGCAGGTGAACATCCCAGTCCAGGGATGTACAAAGGCTGCAATTCCTACCCATCTGACTGTGTGGGTGGGGGTGTGCACATTCCTGACAGAAATCTCAGGCTTCCCCCTGGACCTAGCCCTGCAAGAACCTGGTGACCTGAGCTCAGCATACTGAAACTGGGGAAAGAGGGTGACTGCTACAGGACTGGTGTTTCCTCGGAGCTGCCCTGGTGCCTCACATCTGTCTTGCTAGGTTGACTCTTAGGGCTATTATTTACTATTTATTATTATTCATTAAGCACCAAAAGAGTTTGGGCTTTTGTTTGTTTTGTTTGGGTCTCTATATAGCAGCCTTAGCTGAGGCAGACTCTGGTGCCAAGACCTCTGGCACTTTTACAATTACAGCCCGTGATCCTACTGTATTGTTTATGTAATGACTCTCAGTCCCGAGGGATTCTGCAGCCTTTCTTAGACCAGAGCACCCAGCACCTGGCAGGGTGAGTGCAGAGCAAGTACTGGACCCTGGTGCCAAGGAAAATCTCTGGGCTTTGCGTCCCAGGGAATCATTTATATGTAGAGGGCTCAGGCTGGACCTGCTGTGAGGATCCACATGCAGGGGAGTTGATTAAGCTGCTTCAGAAGGAACAGATGATTCATCCCTGCCTGGTGTCTGTGGTCACAGGGTCTCTTAGTAGCTCAGACCTGATCTTCTGGCTGTTGAGTGTCTGCAGCCCACCAGTCTGTCTCTCATACAGGGAGCTGAGTTGACTGGTCTTTGTGGGCCAGCTGATGTGACCAGTCCCTGAGTGTCCCAGAGCACCCCATGTCAGCACGGGGATTTAAACTTCTATTTGTTAAGCAGGTGTGTGGAGGGCTCCACACCAGCTCTGTAACATGCAGGACATGGGTAAGACTGGTGATGACCAGCTGCAAGGGGCTGTGCTGAGGTGGGTGATGAGCTCATCACCATGATTCTTGGGTTTAATTCCAGCTTTGCCACTGATTTGCTTTGTGTCTTTAGCCATGTGAATGCATAGCTTTGTGCCAGTGCTTCCTCATCAGTATAATGGGAATAATTAGGCTTCCCTGATTGACGATGGCGCTGAACATTGAGTGTGCTGGCAGACTGTTTGCTTTTGTTTAAAAGTCCCTTCCAAAAAAAGGAGGTAAGACCAGATTTTAGGGTGCTGGTTCCCATATCATATTGCAGATATATGTGGGTTAAGGTCTCTGACAATACCCAACCCTTTCCTTGTGGGACAGGTCTGCTCTGAAGAGTTGGCTTCCCCTAAACCTAACAGGACAGAGTTAGGTTAAGACTAAGCGCCTCTAAGTACTGTCTCCCCTGTATTCAGCAAAATACAGAATGTGGCACTGCTGATCTTCTGTGTTAATTACAAATATAACAGAATGTAACATGAAGAATAGTCTAAATAATTTCATGGCCTGTTAACCAAAAGAGAGCTTAACTTCTGGGACATGGACCAGGCTACCACTGATAATGGTATCTGAATTCAGTGGTGTCTAGAGGAAGGGTCATACCATACTGGCTGCTCTGATTTCCCACTGTAGATTGCAAGACCAGATGATTAAGAGTGCATTAGATAATCTTCTAACATAACATTCCCTACAGGCAGTTACTGGCATTGCTGTAGAGACATCCTGAACGACGTGTTGGAAAAGGAAGTGCACAGGACAATCTTTCTGCATTGTGAACATGTTTGAGACCCCCATGCAAAGCTGTGCTCTGTTCTGACTCCAAGTCTCCTCAGACATGGCCGAGGAAAATGCACGTGAGTGCTGACCTGGGGGCACCTTCTGTTGTTCTATTTGCACCTGCTTTTACTTGTTCAACTCCTCTCCCCTCTCAAGCTGTGCCCCTCTCACTGCAAATGAGTCTGGAGACCCTAATTCCAGCACAGCCAGGAGTTGAAAAACATCCCGTACTTGGGTGAATGGGATAAATTCAGATTTGGGTGGCGTTTCTTTTTCTCTCAGTTTAGTGTGAGTGGCAGTGGAAAGGCATAAGTTCCCTTCTGTCACTGATGTGGTGTCAGCTGGGAAATTATTCTCCTGAGCCAGGCAGAGTAACATGAGCATAAGATCGGTCAGAGGAGGGTCAAGCCCAGCAAGTTGGGAAGAGCAGAGGCATTGGGCTGAGTGTCTGGAGATGAGCTGCCCATGCTCAGTGGGTGGGGAGGAGAGTCCCCCAGAAAGGGACTGGCAGCTCTGCTAACATCAGTGCAGAGAGTGGGAATGTGCAGAGAGGCCTCAGGAGTGAGTCAGGAAGCCAGACACCTGTACCTGCCTTTCCTGTGAACTGCTGACCCTCACACAACATCCTGCTCCAGTGCTGGATCCTGGCTGCTGTTCTGTGCATCCAGCTGGCTTGGGGCAGCAAAAAGAAGAAAAAAACAGAGCCAGTAGCTCAGCTGATTAGGGGTTTCAGTCAGAAGTTGCCCTGCCTGACTTGCGGTGGATTCAGGGGCTTACTTTGGAAACTGTCTGTAGGGCAAGTCTGAACAAGCCAGTGGCACCTAATTTCCCAGGGAGATAGAAAAGCCACCGAGAAAAAAAAGTTGCAATAGAAGTTAGGGGATAAGATGACATAGTGTTGCTGGCCAAACAAGGCTGTGAATGAAGACTTATCTGCCCCATCCCATTTACCTCCCTGGCAGTGGGACCCAAGAACCTCAGGAGGATTCAGGAAGGCTTCTGTGAAGACATCCTGAGCAGGGAAGGGGGTGCTGAATGCTGAATGGGACAAGGCAGCAAGGGAGACATGGAGAGCTGTGTGTCCCGCAGCTCAGCTACTGAGGCCCAGTTAAAACACAGTGTGTCTTCAACTCAACCTCTCCTTTCCCCCTTGCTTCCAACTCATGTTCTCCCTGGAGCTCCAGGCAAGTTTACCAATTTACACCCAAATGCAGTAGAATCACCAAGGTCGACAGGGTTTTGGTTTCATTAAATCTGGACCTTAACATGCCAGCCCTCCACCCTGGCACACGTTTGCAGGGCTGTCGTGGCTGATGCAGGCTTCCTTATGGCTCAATAAACCAGCACCTTGGAGGCCTGGGCTGAATTCACATCATGGAATTGTTTAGGTCAGAAAAGACCTTTAAGGTCATCAGATCCAACCATTAACCGGGCACTGCCAAGCCCACCTCAAAATGGGAGTTACCCTCCAAGAAGCGTGAGCGGGCACGCTGGGTCCCAGTGTCCTCACTTGGATGACTTGTACTGGTGCCATACTGGGACTTCTGGGGCCGTCTCCTGAGGTTTCCTCCTCCTGCACTCCAGGAGAGGGAAGGGAGGCTCTGGGCTGACGGAACAGCTGGTTGTGGATGTCTCCATGTGGTCCTCATGGCAGTAGGGCAGTGCCCCGGTCAGGTCAGATCCATGCTGCTCCCCAGACAGACCAGGAGCCAAGTCCCAGATTTGGGAGAGGCTCAAGGCAGCACTCCCTGAGTTCCCTCTGCACAGAAGATACACCCTCACGGAGCTGTCTTTTTATTTGCAAACTGAGCAGTTGTACTGGAAGAGATTTAGCAAACATGGGACTGCACAATGCTGTGTGTACTGAGTCACACATCAGGGCTGGAGCCAGCTAGCGCTGTGAGCTACTGAGGCAAACATTTGAGAATAGCTACAATAGGCACCAAAAATATCTTTAGATGAGATCTTTCTGAGTTGGTGCACATTGGGTAACAGGGAGGGCTGACAACCTAAGCTTAAACTCTACCCACATGCTCTAGAGCTCATCCTGGGCAAGCCAAGCTACTGGAAATGGGAACAAAACAGAGAAAAGGCAGGTTTTCTCCTGAAAAGGGAGCTCTGATTAGCCAACTTCACATGGGCTGGGAAAATTCTGGCTCTGGCAAGGCTCTAGGGATTGCCTCTGTGATCGTGGCTCTGGCTGGCTGCATTTCAGGAGGGAATGACCTCAGAACTTACACTATGCTGTTGGATCTGCAGGGCCAGGGCAGGATTAGTCCCTGCAAGACATCATCTCTCTGTTTTTAAAGTTCCCGGGCAAAGGGCCTGCTCTTGGAATCTCCCATAGAGGGTCTCTCTCTTACAAGATTTTTCTCAGGGGGTTGCTCTGTGGTTGCTATTTCCTCTCTACTACTCTTTTAAAATAAAGAAGCCACTTCCCCAAAACCCAGCTCTGGCTTCTGCGACATGATTCCCCAAAGGCAGATTTCTGGGGGCTTGTGCAGGCCATCTCAGCAGAATGGGAGAACAGGCAGTGGAGGTTCTTGGTGCTTTCTGATGTGCACAGGGAGGGCAGGGCTGGTGGTGAGTGCTTAATGTGATCAGCATCCTGCCAGGTCACCCTTCAGCATCCTTTCCCAGTGCCCCAAAGCCTTTCCTTGCATCCTGCTGCTCTCTACTCCTCGTGCTGGGGCTGGGATCTACCTTGGCCTTGCTGCGGCCGCTTCCTGCCTTCCAGCACTCCATCTCTCCCACTGGTTTTGCAGCCGCTTTTTCTGCCAGCGCAGGGCACTGAAAAGTGCTGGCACTGCCAAAAACCCTGTGTGCACTACGACTCCCCAAACATCCCTTTATTTTTATTGTTCTGTTAATTACTGTTTAAACTTTAATAAGTCACTTCGTCAGGAGGGGGGACCTGCAGTGAGGTTTCTGTGCAAACACTGGGCCCGGCAGTGACTCTAGTGTAACATAACCCTTTATACAATGTGGGAATGTTTAGACTGTAACAGAAACTTGTTATTTTAATGACAGTTAAAGGGAAAAAAAAAAGAAAGGAGCGAATGAAAAGGGGAAGCAAGTTTGTTGGGGAAATGGCTCATCTCAATCTCTCTGTCTGGCCTCTTTTCTCTAGGCTTTAATGATATCTGGATAAGGAGGCTTTATGGCTTCAGTTGAGGCAAGTCTTGTTCCCAGAGATGCCCTATACAAGGCAGTATGCAGTCCCTTCAGTTCTGTAGGGTGAGGCCAACAGCAAAGAGATGCTGATGGAAGCACCATGGCTTGATTTTGCTCAGACACAGCAGCAGATGCCTAAAGCCAATTTGAGCTCAGTCTAATTATTCTGACCCACACAAGAGACTTTCCCCTTCTATTCAGAGCTTCTTCCACTGGTTAAGTTTTTAAGTAGCTGTGCTGACACAGATGCTGGCATGTCATACTAGGAGGGTCCAACATCCCATGGAAAAAGTGGACCTTGAAGCAAGATGTTTCATTTTGACTCCTCAAAATGAGGAATCATGCAGACCTGAGAGAGGGAGAGAGCCTGGCTCACACTCTTGGCAGTGGGAGAAGAGAGGATTCACAGGCATCCTTGATTTTGGACTGTGATTTCTGACATCTGCATTGCTTTGAGGTGGAGAGTGACTGTGCAGTGGCTGCTGTCCCCGCACCACAGCACTGAAGTCACCTCCAGGTTTGGCCTGGCTATATTTAGCACTCACTATAGACAAGACCATATAGAGTGATATATATGATCTGAAAACCTTCAACTGCTGCTGACCTCTGCTGCTACAGTGAAATCCCCCAAATCTGTACAGTCTGAGTGAGAAGTGACGTGAGACCAAGAGAGAGAGAGCTCCCATGTTTTCCTTGACAGAATTCCGTGTTCCCCTCCTGGTCACCAGTCCCTGGCAGGGCTGGCCCTCTGGGAAGCTCAGCTTTTTCTGCCAGACCTGGCTGTTGGGCCCTCAGGGAATGAGGGCAGAGAAGTGTAAAGAAGGTATGGGGGTGCAGACTGGGGCACAAGAGCTTTGGTAGGAGATGCTGGGAAGGAGAAGGGTGGAATGGTGCTGGGAACTTGAGGAAAGAAGACAGGAGAAGAAGAGTGCCCTAAGGCCAAGGCCGGCAACTGGGATGGGAAGGGGGGCACAAAAAGCAAAACTGTGGAGGGGAGGAGAGGTTAGAAGGGTGTGGGGTGTAAGGAGCGCTTTGCTGGAAGAAAGAACCTTCCTCAGGTGCCACCTCATTCCTGGGGATCCAGTTTCTCTGTTTTCCAGTTTCTGCAGGGCCCCTCTCTCCTCTTTGCTGAGTTTCTGGCTAGAACAGGAGCCTGGGGGACTCCATAAAGCTTTTTGGTGAGGATGAGTGTAGGGTGGAGTAGGAGGGAATGAAATCATGGGCCTCTGGGGAGTGTGTGTTTTCCCAAGTGGGTGAGCATGCAGGGAGCAGGCCAAAACAGTTCATGCTTTCCTCACCCACTGCTGGGGTTGTGATTGTTATTGATTGGGTTTGCTGTTCTCGGCACTTTGTGTTTTTCCAGCTGAGCATTGGCTGCCCCTGGAATTTTATTTTTTTTTTACCCTCTGCCTTAGTTCAAATACGCACAAACATGGCAGATGTGGCAAGTGTATGCCCAGCTCTGTGCCAGCCAGCACTGCAGGGGCTGAGCCTGCACTGGGGCTGCACAGGGCTGGGAGAGTGCAGGGATGTGTGAAAGGTACCAGAAATGTGCAGACCTGCTGTTAGTTGGATTAAATTCATAGGTCTGTATTATCTCTGGATGTATGTCGTACAAAAAGGTAAAGAAATCTGCTCTTGTATGGAAACTACTGTCAGGGCTTTGTGTTGGAGCAAATAATAGGGACATGCACAGGGATTCCCGTGCTTGGGCATGTATAACATATAGCTGGCTTAGGGTGCATAAACTACAACCTCAAAGCCAAAGGGCTAAGAGAATGCTAGCTGCAGAGATAGTTTTGTTTCATTTCCAACACGTGGTCATGACTTTCAGACCCCACCAAGGCCCTTATGTGGGGCTGTTCTCCCTCCAGCCGTGCGCTCCTTGTCGGTCCTCTGAAGAGCTGTGCCTGCTCATGGGGCCAGTGGCAGGAGCTGTCCCTTTAGGAATGGTATTTTCCAGGTTCCTGTGTGAGGCCAAACATGTCCCAGCTGCAAAAATAACTAGTCTGTATATCCTGTGGAAACGGGAGCAGCAGCGACATATCTGTCTGGTCTGGGCAGAGCTGGCTTGTAACTAATGTCCCAAAGGGGCATCAAGCGGCTGCAAGCTCCTTGTCAGTGTGCAGAAGCCCAAAATAGAGACCTTTGGGGAGGACTAGCCCCTTGGAGGGTAAAGCTCTGCAGTGGGCAGAGCAACAGATACCTCTGAGCCTCTTGCAGGGCCAGTGTGTTCCAGCAAGACATTAATATTGACTGGCTTCCCTGGCCCAGCTCGGGGCGCGCAGGCTGCTGGCATGGCCGGGTGCATGCGTCCCCAGAGCAGCCCCAGCCCCTTCCTGGCTCCCTCCTGCTTCCCCCGTGGCCAGTGGGGTCACTTTGGTTGCAGAGCGCAAGCAGAGCTCAAGGATAGAGCCCCCTGGACGGAGCCAAGGAGCCACCGAGTAAAAACGCTGAGGTTTTCCTTTTCTGTACAGCGCGTTTCCCTAAATTGCCTTTGACTGTGTGCATCGCTAATGAAAGTTTATGCCCTTGTTAGAAGGACAGGCAGGTCCATTCCAGTTAGGGCTGGGTCTATCCTTCTGCCAACTGCCCTCCCCAGCACACACACACACTCTCACTCACTTGCTCTCCCTGGTGAATAAGTAGAGGCTGTTATAAAAAAAAAAAAAAAAAAAAAGAGAGAGGCAAAAAAAAGAGGAGGGGAAAAAAATTTCCATATTTGTGTAAGTTGCTTTAAAAGCATTTTATCATGTCATAAAAAAAAAAGGAAAGTACTCTCGGAAATTGATCCTACACAAGAGCCCATTGGACAGAAGGACGTTGGGATGTTAATGGCTATTTTGCTCCAGGGTGGCTTATTAAAAAATTTATACATAAATGCTTAAAATTGCATAAATTATTTAAAAAAAAAACATAGTAAGCAATTTGCAATCCCCATCTACTTTTCCTCTTTTTCTTTCCCTCATCATTCTTTTCTTCCATTCTTTCCTACAAAAAGAAAATATTCCTTCGCACTTCTCTTACCCTTGTCCCCTCCCTGTCTGAAAATGTGCCCAAAATTGTACGTGTCTGTGGGTAAAATAAATACGATTTTAAATGGTACCTGCCACTGACCAGCAGAGCTATCGGTGAGGGGGGAAAGAAAAAAAAAAAAAAAGAAGGGGAGAAGAAAAAAGAAAAGAAAGAAAGAAGTTTGGATATGATGAGTGTTTCTCGCAGGCGTGGAATGTCACCCACATATCCTGGAGATTGTACTGGGGAGGTTTATGATGGTTTCCCATTGATTTGTTTCCCCGACGCAGCTGCCGACCTCTATTGAGGGACAAACATAATCAGCACTGACGCAAATTAGATGGTTATTCGTTTTGAAAATTGACAGAAAAACAATAAAAAAGATGAAATGCTCCCAAATCAATAGATATAATGAAATTCAAATAATCCGAGAGATGAGGTCTCCATGGCAACTGATAATGTGGAAAAGAAAACAATTTAATAAAGGACAGACACACTTTGAAAACAGATTGGGCAAAGGGAAGGCGGGGGGGCGAGGGAGCAAGGGGGGCTGTGGGTTGGGTGGTGGTGGGAGGGGGCAGCGGGAGGAGGTGGCGGTGGGGAGCCAGAGCCACTGCCTCTCCGGTTGGTTAGCAGTGCTGTAGTGAAGGATCACTGTCCATCCCAAGGACGCTTGCCATAATTAAGAGAGGCTTTCGGTCCAGAAAGTGCAGATTCAGGTTTTAATACACAAAATTATTTCAGGAGCACTGAATCGGAAAGTCGTTTGTTATGACCTTCCTGAGAGGCCTGGAGCAGGGCATGTTGGAGGCGCGGCGGCTGAGCCAGCTGAGTTATGGCATATTTGTGTTTTTATAGTGCGGAGAGGAGGGGGAAGGGGGGAAGAAGGTTAAACAGTATTTACAGCTCAGTTGTTTTCAGAAAGGAAAGAGAAATAGAGTTCATGAAAAGATGCAAGTGGAAGAGAGAGAGGGAGAGGGAGAGATCCCCTGCCCGGCACACACACTCTGCTGGGACGTCAGCTCCAGTGAGACATTCCCCGGTGCTCTGTTTGCCTTAAGGTGTGAGGTGCAGCTGGGTTGGGGGTACAGAGGGGCTCTTTGGTGGGATGGGGAGTGTGTCTGTCCCTGCTGCAAGTCTGGCTGCAGGGTCCAGCTGGGAGTCCACTGTCTTCTGACTCGAAGCTGCAGAACAAACTGCATCTGGCGTGCGGGCTGGTGCGGAGCGTGTGCGCGGTGTGAGTGCACGCGGGTGCCCTGCTCGCACCAGCGGTGCCTGTGGTGGCCTCACGTGTGGCTGCTCGTGGGCTCTGCCTGGGTGCTGTGGGCTCTGTGGGGTGCTGGCTGCCTGTGCGGGGCTGAGCGGAGCCAGGTGCGTGCAGGGTGCAGGTGCTGTGCCTGTATGTACATGTATGTATGTGCAGATGTGACACCTGTGCAGTCACAGCTACACAGGCTGGTGTGCATTAGCATGTGCATACAGCTGTGTGTGTTTGCGTGCAGGGTCATGTGTGCCTCTGTATGTGAGAGTGTACCTGCACAGCCACGTTTCTATACACGTGTGTGTTCCCGTGGAGGGGTGTTTGCAGTCAGTGATAGCACTGGCACATGGATGGGCACACAAGGACATAGGAGATAAGAAGATGAGCCCTAATGACCAGAAGGAAGAGCAACAAAAAGCAAAACATGGAATTAGAGTGGTGTGAGCACTGGGAAGCACGGGGTGAGTGCCCACATGGCCCAGCCATGGGGTTGCTCTCCTGTGCTGCTCTGACAGGACTGCTGAGTTAACAACTCAGGCATGATCCACTGCTTTCACACCAGAGCTCATTCTGCTCTGGCCTGATCATTCCTTCCAACAGGATGGAAGCATTTCTCCTAACTACACTGCACAATATTTGCAGGTCGCAGACATCCTCAGGGATTCAAAGAGCCCTTGAGCTCCCAGTACGGTGTGTAATGAGTACCTGCTCTGGATTCACCAAAGAGTTCAGCCCCACTTGGGGATCACAAAAACCTCACAGGGCACTGAGTGCCCCCTTTGTACACCCAGCCCAGAGCAGTTAGCCACTCATACAGCTCAGGTAGCAGCCAGGGGCTGTGGAGAGGACATAACATGAGATGTTCTGGTTTGCTCTTCATATGCAGCCCTTGCTGAGGTTTCACTCACCTCCTGAAGGCTGACACGCTAATTTACTTTGCAGGACCTTGAAAGACCACAATAATGAACTTTCTCTGGCCCTGCATTTCTTAGTGGTGCAACAAGCATTCATGCTCCCAATTCCTATTTAGCTCCCGACTTCCCACTGCAGTTAATTAGCAGTCTGCATTCTTTGTTGGGTCTGAGCTTAATAGTGCTGAAAGGGATTGTAAATTGCTCTTAAACTGCCGACCAACTACCAAAGGGTCAGAGGGACCCTATTTTAGGAGCTGGCTCACTTAACCCTGCCCTCGGTTAGGGATGAGCCCAGCCTGACACCAGGGAGCTCCTGTCCACTGACTTGGGTCATGGTGGTTTGGGGTTCTCTGTAAAACCTCTCATTAAAGACAGTCACCAAGAGGAACTGATGAAACTTCGAGCAATTCCCTTCTGAATCTGTCGTTTAAGAGATCTGTTGTCTCTCCCTGGTCCTTTTTGTTTCCCCAGTGTCAGGTATTGCTGCCAAGTCTGGTGTTCTCTTGATCACACCTCCGTGTTTCCCTGCACCCCTTGCCTTGACTCCTTCAGTCTTCAGAGAGGGGTCTATGCAGTGTTTCCAAGAGGCTCATGTCTTGGCCTCATCTTCATTCCTTGGGAGCTGGCTCCCACATCAGGTAGCAGGCTTTGCTCCAGAGGCTTTCCCAGCCCTCAGCTTCCACCACCCCTTCCCTCCCTCTCTGCATCCACGGTGTCCTCCCGGCGAGCACTCCAGAGCACTCCGTGCTTCTGGGCTATGGAGAGGTGAAGTTAGGCACTGTGTTTGCATTTAGTTGCCCTGACAACACGTCTGGCTTCACAGGGAGTTTTCTAAGGGCCACAGGGAGCCTGCAGGGACCTGAGGGTGATGAGCTATTACTCTTCACTCTCCTTTTCATGTCTTTTTCCCCTTGGTTTTCTTCACAACCTGTGGGGAGATTGATGGCAGGATTGTGATGTAGATGTTAGCAGTTCTGCTTGATTTATAGAGTTACTTAGGCTGAGTGAGGCTACTTATGCTCCTCTGGATAGTAAACCTTTTAACCGGACTAAAAAATTAATAACAAATAAATAAGACAAGGAAGAGAAACTAGATCAGAAAAGCTGATCCTCTGGGCTTTATGTTATCTGAAAGAAAGATGGTGAGGACAGAAGGCTCCCAGGGAGCCACTGCTCAGCCTGGGGAGCCCAAGACCCTGCTCACTGCACTGGGTTGGAGCACTGAGAGCAGGTTTTCATAGGAAGGAAACTGCTGAAATGTCTTATCAAAGATCCTGCATTAACAAATGGACTAGGAAGTTTGCTGCAGGACACAAGGGACTTTTGATCTTCAATCTGTCTTCTATCAGTGCTTTTCCTCTGCTGTTACTCAATTTGCAGTAGTACTTAATATTGCAAAGGCACTGGGCCCACTAAGCTGGGCAAGAAATCCTTTCCCAATGGGTGAACCATGAAGGGGAGCCAGGGCAGAAGGGGACCCTGCATGATGTCCTTTGCCCAAAGAGAAGGAACAGTAGCAGAGCGGGGAGCAAAATCAGAATTCCTGAGTTTGTTCCCCACTTTTTTCCACTCTTCTTTACACTCAGTTCCTTTTGTTAATTGTAGAAGCTTCCTGTGTTACTTGTATGCAGAAATGCATTCTTTTTTTGTCCTTTGGAGGTTCCAGGGCACAGGAGTGCAGAGCAAGGCAAAAGGCAAGGGCAGAGATGAGGAGCTTTGCCTTGGCATTTGGGTGAGAAGCAGACCCTGAGTGGCTCTCTCAGTGAGGAAGCTGGGGGTAGACAAGATCAAAGCACATTTAGAGTAATTTTTGAGGTCTGCCTAGGAAAAGGTTCAGGCGTGTGTTACTAAAGAGCTGTGAGGAAGGATTAGTCCTGTCCTTGCTCGAAGTTGAACCACTTTCCCCACCAGCTGTGCCAAATGCCTGTGAAGAGCTGGTGGAGCAGGTCAGTGGTGGGTGAGAGTGTCAGAGGAGCCTGGGGGGTGAGGCAGAGGGGCCGGGGAGGTTGTCCCCGTTCAGCCACCGAGGGGACAAGGGCGCTGCCCTGGGCTGTGGCGGGGCAGGTGAGGAGGTGCTTGCGGCAGGATGCGGCAGCCGAGGAGGCAGCACAGTGCTGAGCACGAAGGTGTCCATCCTGCTCTGCTGCCTGCCAGCCAGCTCGGCTCTTCAGCAGGGATTCTGCAGACTCTGGAGGACTTTTTGAGTTGCAGCCCATTGCACCATTGCAGCAGGAGCGGCTGTGCTGGGGCCAGCTCACTCCTAGTGTGAGGTCTGCACTGCCGTTCTCTCCCTGGCCAGTGATATATGGCATAAATTAGGCCTCTGAAGGGGGATACTGCATCCTTAAGAAGAAATATGTCCTCATTTTTCTTAAACACCGTTTGCACTGAGTGAAATGTTTAGAAGGGACGCTGAGGGATAACTTTATTTCTTACTAGGGAGTTCAGAGCCGTTCAGTTAAACCCATAAAACACTGGGAGTAGGGAAGCTGACAGCCTGCCCGTGCATTAGAAAAGCCATTACTCATCTGGGGGAAGTTCACCCCATGCTGGAGCCTTGTGTTACCAATGGGGTGGTCCAGGGGAAAACATGGGATCATCTCCCTTGGCCATCTGAGGGGTCAGAGGATGCTCAGAGGTGGAAAAGACTGTAACAATCCAGCGCAGTGACACAGAGTGCTGATACAGAGACCCCAAAGCACGGGGTAAGGCTCACTGGTGGGTAATTGTCCTCATTCCCCTCCCCTGCATGGGGAAACTTATGGCACAGAAAGCTGGGGAGACTGATGGCTGGCTACACTGTGGTTGGAAACCAGGCTGGAAGCCAGCACTTCTGGCTCTTAATCCCCAGCTTGATTCACCAAAACCAAATTCTACTCCAGAGGCAAGGAGTGAAAGCTTCACCTCCTGTTCTGTTTCTGTCACAAAGCCGTGTTCCTAAGTGGAGCCGAGAGTCCTGATTCCATCTTCATTGCACCAACATGAAGCCCTTTCTTCCCAGTGGGATTTAGAAAACCTCCTGGAAGATGAAGGCAAGGGCTTATAGACAATAATAATGATGGGAATTCCTGTCTTGGGTGATGGTTGGTGCTGTGGTGGGCTGGATTACAGGTGGGGGTGTGCGAGCTCCTGCTAGAGCCTGCCCCTGGCCAGTGCAGGCTGCCACCATTCCCCCAATAAGTGGCTGTTTGAGAGGACAGGGCCACCCAGGGCACCCAGAGTCGTGGCAGACAAGGCATCGGCCACCAAGGGGGTGGAGACTTTCTCTTTGATATTTTATTTTTGGAGGCTTGACACCAAAAGATTTAATATTTGTTTGAAATGAGAAACAGTTCTCGAGTGAATTTGGAGAGCCTGGGAATTAATGTCAGACCCCCCTCCCCTCACTAAACATCCCTCCTCCCCGTCAACTGAGTCCCCCCCTTTCAATTTCTGAAGCTTGCTGATTTGAATATTTATAAATATCAGTAAATTATTTATTGTAGCAATCTGCTGTGCCATTTCACCAATCGCCGTTAACACTTTAGGGCTTGCTCTTCAGGAGGATGCGACTGGAGGAGACGGGCACCTGGGGGCTGGGAGCAGGCACTGAGGAGGGGGTCCTGCCTGCCTGTCTGCATTCCAGGAGGTGTTCTCTCTGTGGGCAGCACTGAGATGTTTGCAGGAGAGGCTGGGGATCTTCTGCATCCAGTACCAGGGGACACCGGGAGAGGACATGGCTAAAAAGGGGAGGCTTTTATGTTGACGGGAGAGGGCAGTGGGGGGGTGGCCTAAGGGGGTGGGCTGTTTGTGCCCTGTGGCACGCAGGGACCTGGCCCTGACTTAGAGCTCAGCACTCACCACTCTTCACTTGTAGTGTCTGTTCCCCTGAGGAGGAATATTCCTTCTGGTTTCTCCTGTCCCATTCCCTCCTTTCAGAACTACCCTCCTGCACAGAAAACACACACTGCTCAGAGATGCTGTGGCTGTTTTCTGTTTGGGTAAATGAGGGGCTCCCTTGTGTTC
Organism: Vidua chalybeata; assembly: GCF_026979565.1. NCBI lineage: Eukaryota > Metazoa > Chordata > Aves > Passeriformes > Viduidae > Vidua > Vidua chalybeata. The sequence continues at coordinate 8,013,902 of NC_071551.1, read as the reverse complement.
ATAAGCTCTTCTCCCAGAGAAACCCCATCAGCAGCACAGGAGCAGCCAAATGGCCAGGTGAGAAACAGGAGCAGCCCAACGGGCTGCCAGCCCCAGTGCAGGGCACCAGGATCCCTGGACCCCATGGCTTCCCCTGCTCTCTGGGCATCCTGTCACTCACTGCCCAGTGCCTGCCCTGCACTGTCACCAGGAAGTCACAGCTGAACTCTGCAGCTGAGGTTGAGCAAAGGGAAGCAAATGGGCTTGCTGAAGGGAACTGGCACTGCTCTCTGCCCCTTTAGGCCAGAGCTGAGCCAGGGTTCAGCTCTCCGGGAGCTGCAAATAGGGAGAAAAGTAGACCCTTGTGGGCCCATAAATGCCACTGTGGTGGGCAGGAGAAAGTCAAGCAGTGAGGACTGCAGGCAGATATGCTCTGGCAGGCACTGACTGTGGGGACCAGAGCAGAGTCCCCAGCCTTTCCTCCCCGGTTTATAGATGGGGTGTGTGGGGAGAGCCCTCATGGCTGTGGGAAAGCAGGGAGTGAAGCTGGCAGCTCCTGGGTAAGGACACCCTGGCTGCTCACTTCGTTTCTCCTCCCACGTCTTTGATTCTCCTTCTCCTGCCTGCCCAGTGCTGAGCTGGAGCCTGTCACGTCTGACTCTCGCACCGAGGGCTTTCCCCAGCTCCTTGCAGACAAGCACAGGCAGGATCCATGCTTCCAGGGCAGAGGACATTGTTAAAGAGCCTTTGTGAACTCCCCAAGGTCAGCCAGAACAGACAGTATCCACTAATCCAAGGTCATTTCCTGGGCTAAAAGCAATAAAATGTTTTATTGATAAACTGAAGAGGGGAGAATATGCACTAAATCCACTCTCAGACATTGTGGGCCATGCCTGGGATGTTCTGCCTTTGCCCTGGCCCTGCCTAGGATAATACACAGGTCTTCATGCTGGAGGGAAAATGCTTTCTGGTAGGGGCTGAGCATTTGGCTGCCTTCCCTGTCTTCTCCCAGCATGTGGCTGGGCAGTGTCAGGGCATTGCTCCTGAGAAGCATGTTCCCAATGCTCCACTGGCCTTCTGCTGTGAAGGTTTGGCTCCATTTTAGGGACTGCAGCTCAAGTGTGAAGAGGCTCCAGTGTGCAGCATCCTCACCTCCCACCTCAGCGAGCCATGCTGCCCTCCCTGTTTGGGACTACTGGGCAGACTGGAGTCTCTCCAGTCGAGTTTGCAGCACAGTGGTTAAAAAAGAAAAGGACTGTGCATGCATGTCAGCCCTCCTTTCTTCCCCCTCCCCGCCCCAAATAATGCTGTTAATAATTAATCGAATGAGAGCTTGCAGCTCCTGGAAAGCTGGCAGTGGGACCTCCCTCCTGAACGGAGCTGCTCAGCTGGGTTTAAAACTCTTCAATAGGAATATGAAAGCTCCATCTGTTCGACGTACCCGGCCTTCTGAAGTGACAACGCTGTCCCTCCCCAGCCAGCACCCTCTCCCCCCAGAACAGGCCCTCCTGCCCCAGGGGCAGGGGTCTGCCCTGCACCCTGGCTCTTCCCACAGCAGTGAGCTCCTGCTGTTACCCTCCACCCATGCCAGCTGGTTCATCCAGCTCCCATACGCTCTTTTCTCCAGCTGGGACCCTTCCTCCCCTCTGCCAGGGTGTGTTTTCATTAACCCCATGCTAAAGCCAGGCTTGGCTCTCTCCTCCTCTCCCTGCAAAGCCACACTTAATCTGTGTAGCAGTTTGCCCCTTAGCTGGGATGGCCCGTTTCTGTCCAGGCTGCAGATCTTTTTGTTCCTGCACACCGTGTGTCCCCCCCGAGCCCATTTTCTCCCTCGGGGGAGGCAGCACTAAGCCGTGCCCAGCTTTGCAGCACCGCACTGTGGAGCTGATGGGTGAGCCGGTGCTGTTGCAGGGCTGCATGGAGGGAGAGAGCCAGGGTCTGCATGTGAGGTGCTGGCAGCACATGGGCACCCAGGGCAGGGGGTGAAGCAGGGGCAGCAGCCTGGGCTGGCAGGGCAGCGAAATGGTGAGCTATGTCCACCAGCCCTGGTTGTAGCAAGATCTACCTTTCCTACAAAGCGAGGATTGCCATCAAGATGCCACGGCGATGGGTACAGAGGGGGGAAGAGCCTGTGTCTCCTCGAAGGGTGTGGAGAGGGGGAAAGAGGAGTAAATTCCCGGTGGCATTGTTTTCAGAGGAAGTGCTCAGTGTAAATAGAGCTTGTGGGAGAGTTTGTCCCGGGCAGAGATGAAAAGTCCGTGTGACAGGATCAGGTTATAAATGGCTTCCTTAGATTGATGTGAAATCAAAACATTTCTATTTAGACGAAGAAAATGAAGGGGGATGTTTACTTAGCCTGGAATCTTTAAACAGTGATTTGGGGTGGGGAGCTCGGCCTGGGGGGAGAGTGCCTCTGCCTGGCTTCTGGGATCTGGCAGTCCCGACCTTGGGCAGATACAAAGATCCCTCATCCAGCAGCTCAGCTTCTCTCCCTCTGCCCAAGAGAATGAAACACGGATGCTCTGGTCTCCTCCAACCTGCGGCTCATGTTCAGCATTTCTCTGTAAGAAGGGTTTCCCTTCTGTTCATGGACTTGACAGCTTAAAAGAAGGAAACAGGAATGTCCCTCCCATTCCATAGACAAGGAAGTAAGGGAATGAAAAGATAAAATGTGTCTAGACTTGGAGAGATGTGGTTGCAAGGTTGGCAAGAGAAGCTGGAAGTTCTGATTTACACCTATATTGGAATAGGTGAGATACAGAGCCCTGGTATTTCAGAGCAAATCTCATTCCAGGAAGGTCTCTGCAAGGGTTTGTTCTATAGATCAGGGAAGTGGCATGTTTTCAGAACTTGCTTTATTTTAAGCTTAAACTTTAGGGAAAGATTCTCAAAAAGTTGAAGAGAAAAAATCCCAAACAAAAGAAGGGAAAGGAAAGATGCCAAGGGGCAGGGCAGGAGCTGGGGGGCAGAAGCTGGAGAGGTAGAGGGGCAAAGCCAGGGTGTGTGAGATGGAAGGACGCAGAGCAGGAATGGAAGACAAGTTGCAGGCTCCCTGAATTGCTGCATACGCGGCAAGTGCAGCCTCAGGAACGTCTGTTCCTCTTTTCCTTTGAATAAATATTTATATATTCATTTGCCAGCTGGTGCACACACTTGGCTGCTCACCTCCAGACCAGAATAATGGGATCTGCCTTCCTGGCAGAAAGGGGTAGGGCAGTGAGGATTTGGGCTGCCGAATGTCTGCCTCCCAGTTATCTCCAGCTGCGAGCAGTGCTGATCTCACCAGTTAAGTAGGGCTGGCTGTCGTGAGAACATGGACAGGGAATCACCAGGCAGTGTTTGGGAGAGAGGCCGGTGATTCCATGCTGACCCAGTGCCCTGGCCCCAGGCAGGCACCACATGGAGGCTCTGTCCCAGCCACCTGCAGCCAACGGGGCTCTCCTGGCCCTTGGCCTGAGCCCACAGGCATGAGCTGTAGGTGTCCTGGCCAGGCTCCACTTGGAGCTCACAGCAGCCTCCTGAGATTCCCTCTGTGGTACCAACTGGACATAGGATCAGCCTTCACTTTGTGCCCTAAATAGTGGAAATGCAATTGGAAGGGAAGATGCCAGCAAATAAAGACTTGCAGCTTCATAGGCATCTGCCTGTGCCCATCTGTATGTGCGAGGGCTGCAGGCTTGTGTTGGGGAATGTGTGAAAAAAGGAATGTGTGGGGGAAGGCACAGGAATGTATTTTGGGGAGATGGGACTTCTTAACCTGTACATGTAGGACTCTGTTTACAGAGTGTGCCAGCGCATACACACAGCTCTTTGAACAGCTGTAATTTCTAGATGGGGAGGTACGTGTTTGGGAGCATCGTGTGCTTTCCCTTCCTGAAAGCATGATTGCACGTAGGTGTTAGTGCCAGGGGGTGCGTTTGGAAAGTGGAGGAGTACATTTTGCCTCCTTTTGTGTGGGGGGCTGATATATTTGTCGGGGGGTTATTTTTCTTGCAGTCCTTGACAGGGAAGCGTGTCTGAAGCTGTCAGAAGTTTATGCTAAGCAGCCACTCTCTGGCTGTTGGACAGCAGGTCTAAAGTTTCAGTCTGTTTGTATTGGGCTGTCATGTTATGGGATTAGGGGCTGTCACGGTGGCTTCTGGGTGCATTGTAAGGGGTCTGATTAATCTCACTGTGCTTCTGTGGAGCAGCACCTCTGTGCTGGTGACAGGGAGGTGTGAGCTGAGCTGCCACGAGGGAGTCCTGTGCAGTAGAAGAACCCGTTCTCATAATTTGAGGTCTGGAGACATGTTCTGTTCGCTCTACATGTGACTGGCCCCTCTTTCAGGACAATGTAAAATCCAAGACCCCATTTTGGAGGGACCTCCACCTCCAGCCATATCCCCACAGTAACTCTTGTGGCATGTGTGACCAGCAAGTGTTTTATTGAGTGCTCTTCCTGAGCCCCAGAATGCAGGGCAGGGACTGCCTTAGCTCTGCTCAGAAGAGCCAGGCTGTGTGCCCACTGCAGCCTTCCGCCCTTTAACCCTGCTTAGTCTGGGCATCTCTCAGAGGTATCAGAAATAAAGAGAGAAATGAGACAATGCAGCTGCTTTAGAATAATTATTTTGCTTTTACTTGGGATTGAACCTTGTTAATTGTTGGTGCAATAATTATGCAAGTGACTCTGATAGAGACCATTTAGTTCAAGATTCTCCGTGACCTTGAAGTTAAGACCTTACCTTCTTCCCCTCTCCCCCACCTTCTCTCACCCCTCCTTTACTAGCTGTCACATATGAATAAACTACATTAAAATAACAAACTCACACTAATTAGCTGATTGTGCTGGGAAGTATGAGAGCAGAATTTCCTGTGTGCGAGAGTGAGCAGGCAAAGAGGCCTGATCAGCCAGTACCAGCCCACAGCGATTTTCTCCATACTACTGTGACACACCAGTCTAGTTGTGGTGCTCCAGCACACACACTTTGCCAGGGCTCCTGTCCTCCGTACTGGTTCTTGTAGGTGTGTACTGGTTCTCTTCTCTGAGACTGTGCACAAACTCTTTCAGGTGAATTCTGCACTGTCCATAGGGTTAGGCTTGGGAAGCTGTGGTCCTTGGTAGAGATGCTTGGGTGCAGTCGCTGGCTGGTGTGGTTTTGGCACCCACTACATCTGGGATAGAGCTGGGGACCCAAAGCAGGTGGTGCTGCAGTCTTAAGGAGAGGGCAATCCGGGCTTTTAACAAACTCGTATCCTGCCTCAGCCAGGAACAAAGGTTGGTGCTGTGCTCACCTGCCTGAGATGTTTGGGGTCTTTAAAGCCCAGTTCTGTCCCAGCACAAGTAAGTGCCTCTTTCTTGTGGCCAGTGGCATTATTTTGGTCCCAGCAGATTCAGAGGATGCTTCTCACCATGCTCTTCTGGCTGGGCTTCCACTCAGAGCTTAGGAAGCACATAGTAGCTCCACCTTTCCAAGGATGAGACTGGCCATGCCTGAAAGCCCATTGGGTTGGCACCATCACTTTTGCTGTTTGGGTTCAAGTTGTCTGATGCCACTAATGCCCTTCCTTGCTTCTTTCTCCTCTCTCTTCCCAGCTGAAAGAACTATATGCACTGACGCAGCCTCAGGAAAACCCGCAATGGCTGCCAAGCGCAAAGGCGGCCTGAAGCTAAATGCCATCTGTGCCAAGCTGAGCCGCCAAGTCATCTTCGACCACGGGGGAGCTGAGCAGGCACGTGCGGACAAGGGGCCACAGCAGGAGAGCAGCAACAAGGACCTGCCCCAGCCTGGGACCAAAGAGTTGGGGACAGAGTTTTCAGATGGACTCAGCTGCGTGCAGAAGATCGAGGAGGACAAAAGGAGGGAGGTGATCGAGAAGTGGGTGAACGGGGAGTACAATGAGGAGCCCTTGCTGGGGCGAGCAGAGGGCAAGGAATGTAAGGGCACTGAGAGCACAGAGGTGCCCCCTGAAGGGGTTTACATGGTGCAGCCCAAGGGCTGCAGCGACGAGGAAGATAACGGGGACGAGGCAGACGCTCTGAGGGGCTCACAGGATGGCAACTTCTTAGATGACAGGGATTCAGATGGGCCAGCAAAGGACGATGCCTACCGGTCCTCCAGTGGCGAACCAGGCTCCAAGCTGGGGGCAGGAACCACCTCAGGTAAGCCCTCTGTCCCCTCCATTTCCTGACACAGGGCAGCTTCAGAGTTACATTTTCTTCGTCCTGCAGCACTTGCAGCCAAGGGGAAGCGTGAGAGCCCTGATCCCCTTGCAGAAGCCTTTTGCTCTTGGGACCATAAGAGTTTGCCTCTGGCTTAGCTTCCCCTTCCCAAGAAGGGTGGTGTGGGGGTGGATGTGGCTGGATAGTTCTTTCCAGACCATAAATCCCTGGGTAGGGCAAATCTCACCCTCCAGACTCCTTCACACCACTCAGATGGCCGTGGCTGGGGTGGGTGCTGGTTTCCTGGTCTTTTATTCCCGTGAAAGTAAGAGATGCAGAGATTTGTCTTGTGACAAATCCCAGGTGGATCCTGCAGGGTGTCCACACACAGGCTGGCTGGGCTATCTTACCACACTCATGGCCACACGTGGCACCTTGATCGGTAATTACTGGCCGTGGAAGGCCCGAGCTGGGAGAGGGCCAGGAACTCTGGCAGGGCTGCGTCTTCCGCAGCTCCCGAGGCCTGGTGCCGAGCCCCGACCTGCGGGACCTCGGGTGGGCGAGCGCGGCCCCGGGAACGGACGGGCGGCCCCGGGAACGGACGGGCGGCCCCGGGGAATGGACGGGCGGCCCGGGGAATGGACGGGCGGCCCCGGGAACGGACGGGCGGCCCCGGGAACGGACGGGCGGCCCCGGGGCACGGACGGGCGGCCCCGGGGAATGGACGGGCGGCCCGGGGAATGGACGGGCGGCCCCGGGAACGGACGGGCGGCCCCGGGGCACGGACGGGCGGCCCCGGGGAATGGACGGGCGGCCCCGGGGCACGGACGGGCGGCCCCGGGGCACGGACGGGCGGCCCCGGGGAATGGACGGGCGGCCCCGGGGCACGGACGGGCGGCCCCGGGGAATGGACGGGCGGCCCCGGGGCACGGACGGGCGGCCCCGGGGAATGGACGGGCGGCCCCGGGGCACGGACGGGCGGCCCCGGCCCCACCTGCGGGGCTGCCCCACACCTCGGCGGGACCGGACCGCACGGGATGGGAGCAGTTGCTGGGATAAAGGTTCTGGAAGGAATGGCCGCCGAGGTGTTCCTCCAGGGACTGGACCGGATCGGGGGGAGCCTGCGGGAGGCTGAACTGAGCCAGGGCAAGGCTAGGATGGTCTCCAGAGAGCCCCTAGAAAGCCACCCCACACTGAATGTCGCAATCCCTTCTTGCTGCTTTGTGGTCCCTCGGCCGGGTGGAGGGGCTGAGGCGATGCTCTGTCGTGGTGTTGTCTCCTCTCATGAGGGGCTCAGTCCTCGAGCTTTACCCACCCTGAGCTTGGGATCGAGCTGGTGAAAATGCCGCTCCCAAACCAAAGTTTCCCCCACCATCTCGTGTGTTCTTCCTCTGGCTGTGTGTTTCCTATTTTCAGATTGCTTCATTTTTGTGGTTCATTGAAAAGCTGAGTTCAACAAGAGATGTTGGGGAAAGCCTCAGATGACTTTCTTGCTCCCTTTCTGATACCCAGGTTTCCCCCAGGTTGATTTGAAGGGGGGGGTATGAGTGCTAAGCCTTGATAAAAGCTTTGGGTGAATTGAATTCTCTCCGTTAGCAGAGCAGCTCCCTCCCCATTTGTCACTCAGCTGGGCTGGATCTGTAATTGAAAGATCTTCCCCTAATCTGCTCCACCTGCACACACCCCTCCCCTGATCTCAGCACTTTGTGAATCCATCAAACTTTCCTCCTTTTGTGTGCGCGCATGTTTTCCTCCTCCTGTTAATAATGCAGCTGAAACTCATCTCCGTCTGTCCGTTCCCCTTCTGGAGAGGCACATTCTCTAGTCTTCACGAGTTCAGCGGCAGCGCACATAATTATGCATATAAGATATAAACAGAGCTGTTTAATTATCCTTCGCCACATCAGTGACAGAGTAATTAACAAACATTGCAAGATCAATGAGGGAAAGTGTGACCTTCAGTTTCCTTTGATAGGAAAGCCCTTGTCGTTCCCAGACACAAGGTGATTGTGCCTGGACTCTGGTTTAGTTTGTTTTAATTCACACCACTCCACCCCACCTCACCATTTGCAGCTTTTATTTGCTATGAAAACTAAAAGGAGGGGAACTTAAATGTAAATAAAACGTTCCCAAACTAGGGAAAATGAAAAGAAGCTGAGGTTTCTCACTGGGGGAAGAGATTTAAGTAAAATACCTTTGCAGGGCTGTATTGTCAAAGGATTATGCAAAAATGGGTAACTGTTCGAGGAGGGTGGGGGAGCTGAAGCTTCATTTATGTCTAAGGCAGGTAATGGCACATGAGGCATCCAGTTTACATATAGAACCATGTGGGATTTGACTTGCAAACAGACATGCTGCTGTGTCTTGAGCGTCTGCTTCAAGAACCTTGTTATAAATGTCATTTGCAACATTTTCCTGAAAGCACAAGAAACATCCCTTGATTTGGAAAGGACAAAGTTATTTTCCTTTACTTTTTCTGTCAGTGTTCAGGAAATGAATTTTCAGCTGTTCATCACCGAGTCTTCTCAAGACCTGATGTTAGTGAGTGTGATCTAAACTTATTCCAGTGAGATTTGGAACTTCGTCTGTCAAAAAGGAGGAATTTTTTCTGTAGGAGTTGGGGGGTTGCAGGAGTCAGATGAAAGGAAAGGAATACAGCTCTGCCCTCCCAGTCAAAGTGGCTTTGGGGGAGTCATCACAGAAACCTTGATTTGAAAAGTCTGAGCACCACTTGCTCCCTATGAGAATAGAGGGTACAGAGCTGACAGTGCTGAGCAGTGTTTAAAATTGAGCCCATACTTGCCTCAGCTAGAAATTCGTGTGAAAAGCAGGAGCCAAACACAAAACCAAATCCTACATCTAACAGGCTTTCTTGGTCAGTGGGAAAAGTGATCCTAATTA